>NW_024500429.1:0-1043 GCF_017590055.1 Onychostruthus taczanowskii
GTGAACTCTGCACAATTGTTGCATTTGTCACTGGCAATCCCGAAGCTGCTTTCCTGCTCCTGCGGAAGGAAGATGCTGCAGCACGTGGATTCACTGTGCAGACGCGTCTCGGAGTGGCCTTGTCCTTCACCTTCTAGTTACAACGGTGACCAAGTCTGTGAGGCAGAAACTGGCTCCACCTGCACATCCTCACGGAAGACAGTGAAGCCGATAGAGGTTGCTTGGACACCTCGAAGACAGCAACCTGTTAGGGTCTTAATGTAGTTATTTAGTTATAGCTGTAGTTTTAGTGGTAGTTGTAACTGTCGTTGTAGCTGTAGCTGTAGCTTTTGTTGTAGTTATAACTGTAATTGTAGCTTTATTTGTAGTTCTGAGTGTAGCTTAATTAGACTTGCTTATTAGCATTCCTTCCAGAGGCCCTTTTATTGTAGTCAGTTTTGTAAAATTACCCTTAGTTTTGTAAAATTTACCCTTCTTTACTGAATTGTCAGTTTTCAAACATATCTATGTTTGAAAAACTAATAAAAAGAGATGTTTCTCAAATTGCTTGAAATGTGTCATTCTTTGTGTTTAACCCTCAGTATCTTAGAGGATGTCCTTCCTCTACCCGTATCTGAAATAAAGACTTTTTGCAATCAGATATGTTGGATATATTAAGGATGCGGTCTCTCAGGAATTCCCATAGGAATGCTTGAAGCTTGAATTAAAAAAAGCTTGAATTAAAAGTGGCTGAAATTTTGCATTAGAGTACTCCTGAAGTTTTTAGGAATCTTTGGAAAAGTTTTCTTTCCAGAGTCACTTTTATACACTCCTGGGGAACAATTCAGTCCAAAAAGAGGAAGACAGAGAAGTCCCTAACTGCAAAACATGTGGTTTAATACACCTTTTTTTCTCTTCTCATAACCAAGGTTTTGACACAAAATTGTGACAGCAGAAAGTTATGTTTTCTCTATTCCTGTTTCTAGGAGTAGAGAAATATTTCTGTTTCTATTCCATTTTCTCTATGGTTATCTGTGTCCTTTTGGAGCGGCCCTGCTGATCTA
>NW_024500430.1:0-251 GCF_017590055.1 Onychostruthus taczanowskii
GAACCCTCAGCAGAGTTATTTGGACAATCATGGACTGGCCACAACCCCACTGCAGTCTCAATGGGAATGTTCCCTGACCACGTTAGACTTTCAAAAGAAGCTGTTTGAGGGGGAGAGCAACAAAACACTCACTGTTTTCTCTTCCAGGAATACCCGATTCCAAAGCAGCACAACATGAAGATAAGCTCCAAAGAAAGCACTCCTGCCAGTAACCCTAGCCAGCAGACTGTTCCCTGACAGAAACCCCTTCC
>NW_024500430.1:939-1044 GCF_017590055.1 Onychostruthus taczanowskii
CAGGCTCCTCAAGCTTTGGCTGCTGCCGGGCCGGGCAAGGGCAGGCCCTGGGGGAAGAGCTGCTGCCACACAGCCCCGGCCAGGGCTGAGCCCGGCACAGCAATT
>NW_024500431.1:0-1147 GCF_017590055.1 Onychostruthus taczanowskii
GGGTTCTGATCAGTCATAGAATATTTTCAAGACAAGGGCATTGATAAAAATGAGGAAATTTCCTAAGACTTTGTATTCAGTTTCCTACCACTGGAGAATGGCAGGGAAGAGCAGATAAATATTAAAGGATGATTATGTTTTATATATTAGTAATTTGACAAGTTTCTGAGACATCCAAACTGTTAGTTTTAGTGACCAGTAGGCTCACAGGAGATCCCCAATGTGCTTTCAGCCACTCTGCCCATGGACAGCACCAGCATCACCTTTGCTGGACCCATCAGGCTCAGTCTGAGCTGTCGTTTCTCCTGGCTGCAAACAGAACCTGCACCCAGCCAGTGCCCTGCACACAGGCAGGGTTCTGTCAGGCCAAGGAGAGTGCACAGAGATTTGGGGTCTGTGAGTGCTGGCACAGAGAGATCAGGCACAGGGAAACACCTGCAGGAGGAAAATCTCCAGGAAGCAGAGAGAAGAGGAATGAGTGAAAACTAAACCCAGCAATGCTGTGGCAGGGAGAGTTTAGAGATGTGCACAGGATCCCCTCCAGTGCAGCCCCTCCCTCTGAACAAGCCCCCTCCCTCCTGTCCCCCAGCCAAGCCTCTGCCCTCAGGGCTGGGGCTCCAAGGCGTGCAGCCCCTCCTGTGCAGGCAGAGCTGCAGCAGAGCCGTGGGGCAGCTCTGCAGCCCCGGGCCCAGTTCCCTCTGCAGAGTACAGGGCTGGCAGCAGCTGCCCGGCCCTGGGGGCTCTGGCAGGGGGCACAGCTGGCTCAGGGTGACGCTGTGCCCAGTGCCTGGCTCTGGGCAATGCTGCCAGTGCAGCCAGGCAGGGAGCTGAATCTCCCTTCATCCAATGCCAGCATAAGGACACTTGGAAGTCTCCCTGAGATTTCAGTCCAAGCTGGGATCTTCAATCCAGGGTGCAAACCTGTCCTAGAGCACCTCTGAGTTCTAAGATTGATGGGGAAAGGCAGAGGTGTTCTGGCACTGAAAATGCTGTTGGCTTGGTGAAATGAGCAAAGTGAGACCTTGACTACAAATGTGGAGCTGGGCTGGGGTGGATCCATCTGCTCTCAGCAGTACCTGGTGACATTTTAGGGGAAGCATGGAAAGGTGATCGCCTGCAGCTGAGAAAGGTTAAAGCCCAGAGAATC
>NW_024500432.1:0-882 GCF_017590055.1 Onychostruthus taczanowskii
GGACATTTTAGGATGGATTTGGGACATGTTTTGGCTACTTTTGGTTGAATTTGGGCAATTTTGGGCTGGGTTCCAGGGATTTGAGGATATTTTGGGGTATTTTGGGCTTTTTTAGAATGGATTTGGGACATTTTAGGATGGATTTGGGGTATTTTGGGATAATTTGGGATATTTTAGGTTGAATTTGGGTTATTTTGGGCTGGGTTTGAGGGTATTTTGGAGTATTTTTGGGGTATTTTGGGATATTTTAGGATGGATTTGGGATATTTTAGGATTTTTTGGGATATTTTAGGTTGAATTTGGGTTATTTTGGGCTGGGGATATTTTAGGTTGAATTTGAGTTATTTTGGGCTGGATTTCAGGGATTGGAGGGCATTTTGGGCTATTTTTGGGGTATTTTGGGATATTTTAGGATGAACTTGGGATATTTTAGGATATTCTAAAGAATTTTTAGGATGGATTTGAGATATTTTAGGATATTTTTGGGATATTTTAGGTTGAATTTGGGTTATTTTGGGTCGGATTTCAGGGATTTGAGGATAATTTTGGGATATTTTAGGACACATTAGCACAGATTTGGGATATTTTAGGATGGATTTGGGGCATTTTAGGATCTTTTGGGATATTTTAGGATGGATTTGGGATATTTTAGGATGGATTTGGGATATTTTAGGATATTTTAAAGAATTTTTAGGATTTTTTGGGATATTTAAGGATGGATTTGGGATATTTTAGGATTTTTTGGGATATTTTAAGTTGAATTTGGGTTATTTTGGGCTGGGTTTGAGGGTATTTTGGGGTATTTTTAGGCTATTTTGGGATATTTTAGGATGAATTTGGGATATTTTAGGATACTTTAAAGAATTTTTAGGATGGATTTGG
>NW_024500433.1:0-1043 GCF_017590055.1 Onychostruthus taczanowskii
GAGACCCCAGACCCAATTTCCCCCCCCAGATCTCCGGGAAGGAGCCCCAGGGAAAGGCCCGGAAAGGCTTCGGGCCCTTCTGGGGGCGCGACGCCCACGGTGAGTGGGGGGCTGCGCCCCGAGACCCCTCCCCAATTCCGGCGGGGTCGGGAGACCCCTCCCCAATCGCGGCGGGGCGGAGGTCTCGGCCCCCTCCCCACTTTTGTGTCGTAGGCGCCGAGATCAGGCCGAGCAAAGGAGGAGAGGGAGAAGGTACCCGAGACCCCAGACCCAATTCAACCCGCAGGACTCCAGACCCATTTATAGCCCCACAAAGACCCCAGACCCAATTCAACCTGTGGGACCCCAGACCCAATTCAACACACGGGACCCCAGACCCAGTTATAGCCCCACAGAGACCCCAGACCCAATTCAACCCGTGGGACCCCAGACCCAATTCAACACACGGGACCCCAGACCCAGTTATAGCCCCACAGAGACCCCAGACCCAATTCAACCCGTGGGACCCCAGACCCAATTCAACACACAGGACCCCAGACCCAATTTAACCCGTGGGACCCCAGACCCAGTTATAGACCCCAAGAGACCCCAGCCCCAATTATCCTACCCTGGAGACCCCAGACCCAATTACATCCCACAGGACCCCAGACCCTGTTAAAGATCCCATGGAGACCCCAGACCCAATTCAACCCACGGGACCCCAGACCCATTTATAGCCCCACGGGACCCCAGACCCAATTAAGCCCCCTAGACTCCAGACCCATTTATCCCACCCTGCGGAGACCCCAGACCCAATTACCCCACTCCCCCCGGGATTTATTTTTGGGGAGGGGTCTCTATTTGGGGAGGGGTCTCTCTATTCTAGGGGTGGTCTCTATTTGGGGAGGGGTCTCTCTATTTTGGGGGGGTCTCTCTATTTGGGGGCTTTTCTCTATTTTGGGGAGGGGTCTCTATTCTAGGGGTGGTCTCTATTTGGGGTGGTCTCTATTTTGGGGGGTCTCTCTATTTTGGGGAGTGGTCTCTATTCTAGGGGTGGTCTCTAT
>NW_024500434.1:0-1042 GCF_017590055.1 Onychostruthus taczanowskii
CAGGGTTCCCCATCCCCATTCCGGGGTTCCCCACCCCAATTTCAGTGCCCCCAGCCCCACTGCGGGGTCCCCAGCCCCCGAGGCCATTTCAGGGTGCCTATTCCGGTGCCCCCAGCCCCATTCCGGTGCCCCCAGCCCCATTGCGGGGTCCCCCAGCCCCATTCCAGTGCCCCCAGCCCCATTTCAGGGTTCCCCAGCCCCATTCCGGTGCCCCCAGCCCCATTTCAGGGTTCCCCATCCCCATTCCGGGGTCCCCCAGCCCCAGTGCGGGGTCCCCAGCCCCCGAGGCCGTTTCGGGGGGCCCGCTCGGGGGTCCCGGGGGTGCCCCCGGACCTGCACGTTGGCGAAGTCCACGCGGTTGAGGTCGCTGAGCATCTGGTTGATCTGGGACGTGTTCTGCAGCACGGCGCGCGCCGCCTGCGCCAGGTGGTTCAGGGACGTGTACCTGCGCAGGGTCTGGGCAAAGGCGCCCGCTGCTGCAGCCTGGGGGGCACCTCGGGTCAGGGGGGGCACCTCAGGGACCCCCAGAGCCCCCAGAGCCCCCCCAGACCGACCAGACCCACCAGGACCCCCCAAACCAGGGCAGGACCCCCTGTTCAGGGACGTGTACCTGCGCAGGGTCTGGGCAAAGGCCACACCTGGGGGCACCCGGGGGGGCGGGCACCTTGGGTCTGGGGGGGCACCCCCAGAACCCTCAGAGCATGGGGGGCACCTCAGAGCCCCCCCAAACCCACCAGGACCCCCCAAACCAGCCCAAGGCTCGGGGCCCACCTCCCAAAAAGCTCCAGGACCACCCCCAAACCCTTCTGCAAGACCCATGACCCCCCCTAAACAACTCCAGGACCCCCCCAAAAGACCTCAGGGCCCCCCCAAAAGACCCCCAGACACCCCCAGACCCACCTTGACCCTGACCAGCTCCTCGGGCATGCTGACCATGGCGTTGCCCAGCCAGCTCTCCAGGCTCTTGGCAAAATTCCGGATGGCCTGGGTGAGGGCACCTGGAAAAGGGGGGGCAAAACGGGAATTTGGGGGGGGGGGCACG
>NW_024500435.1:0-1042 GCF_017590055.1 Onychostruthus taczanowskii
AGCACAGAAAGTTTAAAATTCTCAGTAGTCAGGGTTCTAATGTCCTGGGCAGAGCAGAGCCTGACCCTGCTGTGCACACACAGGAGATTTGGGAATCTCAGATCTCACGGATTTGAGAAGTGGAGAATTCATTTGGGAATGTCAGCTCCCAGCAAGGCACAGGTGGCAGTGGCAGCCAAGGGCAATCCTGAGCAGGCAGCACCATTCTGGAGAGGACAGAGTTACAGAGGGGGTGGAAAGAGGGGCAGAGAAGCACAGGCATCACTTTTCTCTCTCCCAGAAGAGAGTAAATTGTATGCAGAACAATGGGATTTTCTGTTCATTTCTCACAAAGAGAATATTTCATGTTCCTCCTCCTTATGCAACCTCAAATTTTGCTTTCCATGTCAATACACATCCCCAGCAGCAAGAGCTTTCTCAAGCTAACCTGAATAAACACGGAGGTTTTGGGCTCCCAGGGGACATCATCTCTGAGCAGGAAAGCCTTCCCATTGTTGCTCTTCCACAATAAATCCTGCAAAGCCCCGGCTTGAGAGGTGCAGAACAGCATCCTCATCTCTCCTCTGTGGCAGGAAAAAGGCCAAAGTTACTATTTCTTGCCAGTTTGACAGTTGTGCTTGATAGCTGCAGTTCATTAAGTCTTGAACTTGCCATACAGTTGAAGAAACTTTTAAGTACAGCTCTGCTTTCTACTATGTTTGTTTCCCAGTGCTTTTCAGAAGAAATTGCTGGAAAATCTGGAACAGCAAATGAAGCAGAGTGGCAAAACCAGCTTCAGCTTGGACAGAAACAGAATTATTTTGGGGGATGTTATTGCACTTTCTTTTAGTGGTGCCAGTACCAAGTTTTAGAAGTTGTGATTTCTTCCCTTCTCGTGGAGTTTTGATAAACTCTTCTAAAGGTCCACAAGTCTTGTATCATGTAATAGCACAGCCTGAATGATCAAAGAAGTCTTCAAATGGCAAATGTTGAAATTCAATTTGCTTCTCATGTCTTTTTTCCATTTGCACATAAAAGTCTTGGTTTTAGCTGAAATCCCTCT
>NW_024500436.1:0-1042 GCF_017590055.1 Onychostruthus taczanowskii
ATTTTGGGGATTTTAGGAAGAATTTTGAGGATTTTAGGAAGAATTTTGGGGATTATAGGAAGAATTTTGGGGATTTTAGGAAGAATTTTGGGGATTTTAGAAAGAAATTTGGGGATTTGGGGAAGAATTTTGGGGATTTTAGGACGAATTTTGGGGATTTTAGAAAGAAATTTGGGCATTTTAGGAGGAATTTTGGGGATTTTAGGAAGAATTTTGGGGATTTGGGGAAGAAATTTGGGGATTTTAGGAAGAATTTTGGGGATTTTAGGAGGAAATTTGGGGATTTTAGAAAGAATTTTGGGGATTTTAGAAAGAAACTTGGGGATTTTAGTTTGGGGATTTTAGGAAGAATTTTGGGGATTTTAGGAGGAATTTTGGGGATTTGGGGAAGAATTTTGGGGATTTTAGGAAGAAATTTGGGGATTTGGGGAAGAATTTTGGCAGGAATTTGGGAAAATTTGTGAATTTTGGGAAGCAATTTGGGAATTTTGGGAGGATGTTGGGAAGAACTTGGGGAGGATTTTTGGGAGGAATTTTGGGGAGTTTTGGAGATTTTTGGGAGGAATTTGGGGATTTCACAAGGAATTTGGGAAGAAATTAGAGGATTTTTGGAAGGATTTTGGGAAGAATTTGAGGATTTTGGGGAGAAATTGGGGATTTTGGGAATTTTCAGGAGGAATTTGAGAAGTTAGGAGAGAAATTTGGAAACTTGGAGGGGAATTTTGGGAGAAATTTGGGGATTTTGGGAAGAATTTAGAGAAAATTTGGGAATTTTAGGTGGAATTTGGGGATTTTGGGAGGAATTTAGGAAGAATTTTGGGGATTTGGGGAAGAATTTTGGGGATTTAGGGGAAAATTTGAGAATTTTGGGAAGAAATTTGAGAATTTTAGGGGGATGTTGGGAGGAATTTGGGGATTTTTGGGGAGAAATTTGGGGATTTTTGGGGAGATTTTGGGAATTTTGGGGGGATTTTGGGGAGAAATTTGGGATTTTTGGGGCATTTATGGAATTTTCTAGGAGGAATTTGGGGATTTTGGGGAG
>NW_024500437.1:0-1042 GCF_017590055.1 Onychostruthus taczanowskii
AAGGTCCTGACATTGTCCCCAAGGTCCCCACTTTGTCCCCAAGGTCCTGACATTGTCCCCAAGGTCCTCATGGTGTCCCCAAGGTCCCCACAGTGACCCCAAGTTTGCTTCTCTTCCCTGAGATGTCCCCAAGGTCTCCCCATGCTGTCACCAGGTGTCCCCAGCTGTCCCCCAGATGTTCCCAAGTGTCCCCCAGGTGTCCCCAAGAGTCCCCAGGTGTCCCCACCTTGTCCCCCAGCTGTCCCCAAGGTGTCCCCAGCTATCCCTGCACTGCCCCCAAGGTGCCCCCAGGTGTCCCCAAGCTGACCCCACAGTGCCCCCACATGTCCCCAGGTGTCCCCCAGATGCCCCCACATGTCCCCAAGGGGCCCCCAGGTGTCCCCACATTGTCCCCAGGTGCCCCAAGGGTCCCCCCAGGACTCCCCAAAGTGCATCCACACGCTCCCACTGTGTCTCCTAGTGTCCCCAAAGTGTCCCCAATGTCCCCAGACGCCCCCAGATGTCCCCACATTGTCCCCAGGTGTCCCCAGGTGTGCCACCATTGTCCCCAGGTGTCCCCAGACGCCCCCAGGTGTCCCCACATTGTCCCCAAGTGCCCCAAGTGTCCCCCCAGGTCTCCCCAAAGTGCACCCACATGCTCCCACATTGTCCCCAGGTGTCCCCACATTGTCCCCAGGTGACCCCACATTGTCCCCAGGTGACCCCACATTGTCCCCAGGTGACCCCACATTGTCCCCAGGTGACCCCACATTGTCCCCAGGTGTCCCCACATTGTCCCCAAGGTGCCCCCAAGTGTCCCCAGATGCCCCCAGCTGTCCCCACCTTGTCCCCAAGGTGCCCCAAGTGTCCCCCCAGGACACCCCAAAGTGCACCCATATTGTCCCCAGGCATCCCCACATTGTCCCCAAGTGTCCCCGACTGTCCCCAAGTGTCCCCAGGCTCACCAGACGTCGTCCACGAGCAGCACGGAGCCGTCGGGCATCACGGGCAGGTAACTGGCGTTGAAATTGGGCAGCACCTGCACGTCCCACAGGGACAGCTC
>NW_024500438.1:0-1042 GCF_017590055.1 Onychostruthus taczanowskii
CCACCACGCTCAGGGGACACCTCTCACACACCCACTGTCCCCAATGTCCCCAATCCCCCCAGTGTCCCCAATCCCCCCCAGTGTGTCCCCAGCAGTGTCCCCATGGTGTCACCTTGCCGTCGCCGGTGATTGTCCCCACCACGCTCAGGGGACACCTCTCCCCCTCCCAGTGTCCCCAATCCCCCAGTGTCCCCAGTGTGTCCCCAGTGTCCCCGATGAGGCCACCAAGGCCGCCAAGGTGCCACCAAGGCGTCACCAAGTCCATTGGCAGCAATGGTGGACGTTGGGAGATTGAAGGGTTTGGGGGCTCGGCCAGGCGCCGCAGCAGCGCCAGCGCCTCCGGCCGCACCAGCAGCGCGTTGGACTCCTGGTACTCGGCCCCCCAGAGCTCCAGGACGCTCAGCGTGGGGTCACCCAGCTGCCACCAGGGCCACCAAGGTCTCACCAAAGCCACCAATGTGTCACCAAGGCCACCAAGGTGTCACCAACATGTCACCAGGGCCACCAAGGTGCCACCAAGGCCATTGGCAGCAATGGCGGACGTTGGGAGATTGAAGGGTTTGGGGACATTGGGGACACGGGATTTAGCCACCAATGTGTCACCAAGGCCACCAAGGTGTCACCAGGGTCACCAAGGCCACCAAGGTGTCACCAGGGTCACCAAGGCCACCAAGGTGTCACCAGGGTCACCAAGGCCACCAAGGTGTCACCAGGGTCACCAAGGCCACCAAGGTGTCACCAGGGTCACCAAGGCCACCAAGGTGTCACCAGGGTCACCAAGGCCACCAAGGTGTCACCAGGGTCACCAAGGCCACCAAGGTGTCACCAGGGTCACCAAGGCCACCAAGGTGTCACCAGGGTCACCAAGGCCACCAAGGTGTCACCAGGGTCACCAAGGCCACCAAGGTGTCACCAGGGTCACCAAGGCCACCAAGGTGTCACCAGGGTCACCAAGGCCACCAAGGTGTCACCAGGGCCACCGAGGCCACCGAGGTGCCACCAAGGTGTCACCAGGGTCACCAAGGCCACCAAGGTGCCACCA
>NW_024500439.1:0-89315 GCF_017590055.1 Onychostruthus taczanowskii
AAACTCGGACAGCAGCACAGCAGCTAACACAATATATTGTAACATTTTACAAACAAATGGAGTTTTCCATTTGTTTTCCATTTTGAAGAGGGCATTTTCCTCTCTCTTTTCTATCGTAAGATCTGGTATCATCTGGTGTAATGACAAGAACTGGAGCATATCTGCCTATGTCTTTTCCTCCTGCATCACCTCTTCAGGATTCTTATCTGCAAAAAGGTTTCAGTTACGGAATTGCTTTGCTTGTTATACTACAGAGCTACAGAATCTTTTTCTGAGACACTGTCTTAAGCAAGACTTTTTGATACTTTTCTGAATGTTGTGACAGAGGGATATGCCTGTCTTCCAGAATTTAATTTCTTGTGCACTAATTGCCTTGGACCTCAACAGGAATGTTTTCGCACATCAGTCATAATATAAACAACTCAATTATTTCAAAGGACACCAGTGCCAGCAAACAAAGTCTCCTTTTCTGTCTTTCTTAATTGTCCCAGTTCAAAAAAAATAAACACATTCACTATTAAGTACCAGTCCATGAAGGTGAGTTATGAGACCTGTTTACAGTAAAGCAAACCACATAAGTGTTTTCTCACAACTAGGATATAGGTTGGTTTTATTTGGTGTGTACCCAGCAAACTATCATTGCCTGATCACACCAAAATAACTTAAGTTATGCAAATAAATTTGAAACTGAGTGTTCTTAAATGGAAGTTTGGTCATCTGGTAATTTAAATGAAGGATGTGGTACTAGTGTCCTGTGCTGAATGATATATAACCCAAATAACCTTTAGATATATGTATCTCATTAATTTTAGGCCATAGTCAGGAGGATATCTATGTGTACATGTTTGTTGAAATTAAAACAGATCTATAGAAATGTAGTATTTTTTAAAGACCTGTTTTCTGTTAATTGAAAGATAAAGTCATCCACTTCTTTATTACCTACCTACTGATTCAGTGTTGGCAAACAGCAAGAATGAAACTAAATCCCCATGTGGGACATTCCCTTTTGAAATAAGCTGTGAAGAGAATTCTGGAGAAAAGAGACGCTTGCAGCAGTAAGTAAGTAAAGTAAGCAATGGGAGACCACCTCCTGCCATTCTTTAGAAGAAGCCCCTCAACAGCTGATAAAGGTGCTGCCTGGTCTGAGATATGACCTGGTTTTACTAGAGCAGAGTCCCAGAAGGAACTTGGATCTGCAGATTAAAATCAGTGGAGAAAAATACCAGCCACCCTGTATGCAAGCAGAGACAGGTGAGTCCCAATATGCTTTTAAAGCACCAGATACATGCAGAGAATCTATCATCACTTCACAAGGTGGGTCAGCACTTCAGCAAAAGCCCCCTCAGCCCCCTCATTCAGCTTTTACTGGCATGCAAATAACAAAAACTGAAGCAGCTGACATCAGATGCAAATCTTCAGGCCCTTGCCTGAAGATTTTCTTGGGATTGGGCTTGTCAGATTTCATATTTCATTCTGGGGAATCCTTGTTACTATGCTGCTAGAGAAAAAAATGCACTGACAGCCTAGAGCCAGGCCTCTCTCCATCTCCATGACCCTACAATAAGGTTTTTCTTTCATCTCTAATCTGACTGTTCAGGTTCAAGGATCAGGAGGGGGCCAAAGCATGTGTCACATGGGCGTGAACACATTTGGAAAACTCTGGCAAGTTCAATATTATTGATCACTCCACTCCAGCATTGCACAACAAGATGAATAGCAACATGAAGAAATAAACTGCTTCTCTGACCCATAGCCAAGCAAACACATTGGTTAAAAAGGACTTAAGTCTTTGATGAAAGAGCTCTCTGTCATAAAGCTTTCTTTTAGTCGACAAAACACCCTGGGCTCAATGAGAACTATCCGTGTACTCCATTAGTTCCAATAACCATGCAGTATCTTTAAAACAAGGCATTTCAAAGTTTTATGGCCTTTTAACTTTGAAAGAATTACTGAACATATGTTCAGTTTGTGAATCTTTTAAAATATTAGTATTGTGGTCATTTTTTCTGAAAAATGGGGACACATGAGTTATATCTCTCTCTCTCTCTCCATCTGTGACTTTTATAAAAATGAAATAAAAGAGCTTTCAATAATAACTGAGAGGAGACAATTAAGTAAAGTGACCTCTTGGTCTCATGGCTTGGTTCTGTAGGTCATGTTACAGTGAATTTTTGTGGCTGTGCCAGCCTTATAAATCCCATATTAATAGAAATGTGTAAAAGAAGTGTTGATACCATCTCGATACCATCTTAACCCAAATTGCAATAACATGAGGGTATAATTTTCTCTGGTATTTAATCTGGTACAGTAACCTGTGTTGCCCTGGGAAATTTTAAATCTCATGGGGAAAGGAGAGTGAAGAGGAAGGGAAGCTGTTTTCTGTCTTGTGTATAAAAAGAGCACAGTAAAGTGAATTAATGTTCAGAGTTATTTCACAAGCTCTTTAGATCATATTAAACCAATTATTTTCATGTGCTAAAATATGTGACTGTAGTATGCTTTCCTCTGAGTCTTTAATCCCTCCATTTTGTCCAGTTATTTCACTATGCAAACAGCTGCAAACCCAGCTTTTTCACCCTCCTCTGTCTAATTTCTTTTTTCTTGTCATGTCTGCCTTGGATGTCAAGGTCACCCGAGCTAAGATTTTGCCATTGTAGTGTGGGTTTCTGACTGACATTGTGCCTCGTTCTTTCTCTCAAGTTATTGACATGCATCTATATTTCTCTTTATTGTGTCTTTGAAATGCAAATTTCTCCTCTCTGTGCTGCTGCACAAAGAGCTGCTGCGTCCCAGCAGAGCATCACCATTGCTGTCCAAATGTCCTGGGGCAGTGCCTCCTGCAGCTACAGCGCCTCAGCCTGGGAGTAGCACATCCTTGACCCATAAAAAAAGAGGCGTTTTGCCCAGCCTATGACCCTCCTACACCCTTCAGATTTGAGGCAAGCCCTGCCCATCAAGGCACATATGAACCATGGGTATTGTGCAGCAGGCTGAGATTTGGACAGCTGAAGGAAGAGCTAAGCATTTAAGGGGGTAAACATAGCTTAGCTTCCCACATAAAATGATTACGAGAATTTTTGCCGAGGGGATGAGGTTTACCTCCACTCCTTTTTCATGTGCACACCTACCTACAGCATCTCTTTAGAATAGCCAGGTCACTTTGTCTTACTGTTTCCTGTCTTTACTTGGTTTTTTTGTTTTTTTTTTTTTTTCCCCGTCTTCCCTTTTGCAGTCTTGGAAAGTTATAAGCTTTTGTATACTACGGAGCCATTTATTTCATACTTCCCCTGGTGACTGTCTCCTGCCTCACTGTTTTTATTTTTTCTCTTCCACTCTACAGAGCTCTCCTCTTGCATGCTTCAAAGGCAGACTGTAGGGTCAGATCTACATCTTCACTCCAGCTGTCTGTATTTCGGTCCCATGATCTTCACAGTGAGCCAGTGAGCTATGTGTTGTACTATGCAAAGACAGAAGAATGGGGAGGAAAATCGAGTGTCTAGGACTTCTGAGGTTCAGCCTCAGAGATAAGGATGTATGGAGACAGGATAGTACTTTGTAAGTCAAAGTATTTTTTCAGATTTTGTCTTTTTTTTATACACTGATGTCTATAAAAAGACAAGCCACAACTTGTGGGCGGGAAGTGAGTTTACTTGCATTCTGGGGATTGTTTGTGGGCACAAAAGCATATGGGTATGGCTGGCTTTTGTGTACACTGTGTGGCCTGCAAAATTCATCCAATATGTGGAGACTTGTCCTGGATGCAGCCGAGTAATTAATTTCAGCAACACATTGTAGAAAAACAGTATAATGGATCCATGGTCATCCACAAGGAGGTCACAAAGCTGAAAGGTATGCATGGGCTTCAGCTGGCCTATGAAGCAGTCCTTATTAATGAGGGCACACTGAGGAAAGCAGGTAAAAATTCATACAAAGACTCCCTGCAGAATGCATATGTGGGGCTGGTAGAATTTCATTTAAACAATGTTGCCATTCTGCTTTAGCAGAGATTTTCAGGGTTTGGGATTATTATGACAATTTTTTTCCTGCATTGTTCCACAAATCATAAATACATTCAGCTTCCTTCTTTCTTCATTTTGAGAAAGCCCCAGGCTTTCTTGAGCAACAAGTCAGTGAGGCTTGGTACTGCTTCTCATTAAAGAAGGAAGAATCTCAAGGCTTTCATATTTACCCCCCTAAGCTAAATATCTCCACAATGGTTTCAAGTGAGGGAACTAGTCATGATAGTGGCTGTGCATTGTGCTTTCTTCCCACTAATGGTCCACTGTAAAAAAGAATCATTCCTTTGCAGAAGGAAATCTATGCTGTGCTAACATGCAAAGAAGGACTTGTTCTTCCCAGCTGTATACTACCGTACTCTGATGTAAAGTGGCAGAATCACACTTAGTCTGTTAGTAATTCTCCCTCCCCCTAGCCCCAGCTAGATTAAGGGAGGAGGGGGAAAGGGAAATTCTGGAGCATTTACACGCATGCCAATCCAGCCAAACTGAGTACCTCTCCTCTATGCTGCATTCACAACAACTCTGCAACATGAAGTGCCTGACACCAGAGCCTCCCATGAAAAGATTTGCAGCCATATGACTCCTTCCAGGACATTGGTGTACTACTCACTCGGGTGTTCCACCTTGATCTTGCCACTGCTCTTGAGCACTTAACAAATTTTGTTCTGTAGCTTCAGGGCTTTGAGATGAATGATGCTTTGATATTAGTCAGTAGTCAAATTACTGCAAACTCTCTTTTCATCTAAAAGAACTAGACCAGGAATAAAATGTGCCTCCACACTACAAAAACAAATTATTCTTTTCAATCTCTTAATGAATCCTGGGGTTAATTACTCTTTGAAAAAGAGCAGTCTAAGACTTCAAATATTGTTTTCGCTGATGAAAATTGCATAAAAACCTTGCTCTTTAAGACTCAGGTGTCTACTTACAGTTAAAAATTTTTCTTGGTGACGAGTAGAATTCCTCCTCATCAAAATGCAGTTGGTGCTTGTAAAGTTTTGGAAGGAAGATATTTCAATTTATCACTAGAAATAATCTAGGTCAATCATCTCCCTCAATACTTGTCTGCCTTCCTTTTCCCTAGCTACTGTTCCTAAGGTACAGAGAAAGCTGGTCTCCTTTTTTAAATGTGTATTTCTGCTTGCTGGCTTCCCAAGTGAGAAAGATAAATGAGATTTATTCACAGTACTAAAAATCAGAGGCTTGATTCCTGCTACAAACTGTTGGCTTTTTCTCATTGCAATTCAGGGGTGAGAGACGTCCTATAAGACACAGCCTTTTTTCATTAAACGTATATATTAAATGTATGTTGTTTTTAGCAGTTGCAGGAGTTAGGTGGGGTTTGTAAGTAGGAAGACCTAATATGGCTAAAATGACAAAAACAGTTTTACATGGAGTCACTGTACTGAGCTGTATTTCCTCTGGAAATCCCTTAAGTACTGATGTGGAACCATATGTCTGCAGCAGGAGGTGAGATGGGGAGTGGCTGTTGCAGCATGTTATAAATGAAAATTGCAAGTCAGCCAGTTTTAATAAAAATATGAAAAATAAAATTTATTTTGCGACTGTAATAACAGTCCAATAGCCACCACCAAAAACGGACAGCGTATCACCCCCGGTCGATGATACGGGTGAACGAGAGGAAAGCACCCCCTCACTGGTGCCTTGACTAATTACTAATTACATTCCTAACACAGTAGCTGGTCTCATTTGGAGCAGGGTAACAGCCAGGGACACAGGGAGGACAACAGAGCCTCAAAAGCAATGGAGCTGGCCACACATAAGGAAAGGACACACATATGGGAAAGGTGTGTCTGCTGTCCTGCTATTCATAACTCATCAGCCAGCACCTCCGAACAGACTCACAGGCAGTCAAGGCAGAGGACAAGTCAAGTCAGTTTTGCTACCTTTGCATGGCCTAGCACTAGGAGTGTTAACATTATTGAGGTTTAGACTCAACTGAATTTAGCCATGAGCCTTCTTGTGTCTGGTGGATACTGGACCATGAACAACATGAGAACAGAGGAGTTTTTCACATCACAGCGGCATTTCCACAATTAATCTTCCATACCAATACATTCATTCATTCTCCTGCTAAAGCTATCTTTTGGTATCCAGACAGTACAACCCTCAGCATGTTTCCAGCTCAGGAAAACCAAAAACAGCCTCAACAGTAAACTAAGTATTTATATGGCAAATCACAGAGCTGGAGAAAACTGAAATAAATCTATTAGAAATTGGAAGATGGAGAGGATTGGGACTCCTTCTCTCTGCTCTGTTTATTTGCAAGATGCTTACTTAGGTGACTAGATTCACATGCAGAAAATTTCCTAAAATGCTTTATTGTCTTATATTTTTTCAAGAAGTATGGCAAAAAATTATGTAACAAGGACTACCCAGAAAGGGCATATTGCAGTTTGCAAAGACCTACCTTGCACTGAAATCTCAAAAGAAAACATCTTTTGTCTGCCACCCACAGAATAAGAAAAGTAAACCCTTGGAATCTGCTCTTCCAGTATTGTTTTGGCCAACAAACTTTTTGTAGCACAAGAGCACAAGATTTTTCATCTCCTTTCACTCGGGTGTTTATTATTTACTGGATTAATGCTTTATTGAGGTGGATAAAGGATAAGTGCATTAATTTTTAATTTCTCCATCTGGCTTTTGATCCTTTGTGGCCTGAAAGAGCTCTTTCTTGGACATCTTTTCTCTTACTTTCAGGGAGCCTACAGTCTCGCAGAGGATGCCTTTCCTCCCACTTGGCCTTTCTAAACCCCTGAGGTATTGAAGACCATAGATGATCATTGTATTCTGAAATGGATATATTCAAAAAAAGCCAGTATTTTTTCTGAAAAAGCTTTTTTGCTTCCATATGTATGTATCATTCAAATATATTATGTAATATCAGATGGAAGTATGGATATAGACAGATCCAATCTGGGTTTGCTTGTAACTTGGCTGGAGTAAAAGCTTCATCATTGCCACAAACTCCTATCTGTGGTTCAGAAGCAAAAGCTAGGAGAAAATACCCCACAGGTGTGGCAAGGATTACGAGTACATGGAACTGGGTAGTGATAGTACTTTCTAGCAGCTGCTATGACAAAGTTGAATTGCAAAATATACTCTTGTGCATCTACAGCAGCTGATGAAGTAGGTCTTTAAAATACCTGGTAGGAATAAATGCTAAAGAAATATCACAGTTCACTAACCACAGATCCCTTATTAGCCCTAGCATGCTATTATCTACATACCACATTCTTTCTGATGAAAACATTTGGATTTAATTTGGTGCATTGTGTTGCCCAGACTGTTAACACAGTTTGGCCAGCCAGGCTAGCATTTGCAAGTTGGGGATGAGTACTAGGAGAAGAAAAGAAAGAAATTGTGTACTTCACAAAGTGTGTTTTTGACTGACCAAGTCCCACTGTCGGTGTTAATCTGTAGTCTAGACAAATATCCCTCCATAAATAGAGTGAGAGAAAGAAAATGCATAGGTAAAATCTGTGACAAAGGAAGCACCAAGCAAAGTAAAAATCAAGAACAGATAAAACAAAACTATTAGAAGGTAAAGATGAGAAGGGTACCAAGTATATTCAAGTCATATTGCAGATAAGTTTGGGAATAATTCCAAAGTGGAAGTGTAAACATCGCTTTTTGTCTGCAGTCTGAAAAATGCCGTTTGTTTGTCACATGTGTTAAAGACTATATGTTGGCATGATAGATTTTGTGCAACTCCTCTGATGTCATTAAAAAAACTTTGACTTTTATTTATTTGCCTAAAATATCCATTTTGAAATTATTGTTTTGCACTTGACATTTTAAACATATTATATCCAATTAATAAATTGGCAACATCTGCTACCTTGCACTAAGCTCCCTGTAACTAAAGATGTGTAAACCCTGGAGATTCAGCGTTACATTAATTTGTTTAATTTACATGGATTTATTTCATTTATTTATTTGTTTATTTAAAATATGTAGATTTGTTTAATATAATTGAACATAATTGTGCATGCAATGTTTTAACATAATATTACTCAGCAGATGTGCAAATAATAGCTAGTTTATTTTCCACCAGCCATATGGTGCTGATGCATTGTAACACTTGGCAAGACAAGTTAATTAGTCTGAGTGAGTGGACCAGTGCACTGAAACTGATGTTTGGTGGTGACATGGGGATGGTGATGTGTGCCTTGAGAAAACACCAATGTCAGTCTGGCAAAA
This sequence comes from Onychostruthus taczanowskii, assembly GCF_017590055.1. NCBI lineage: Eukaryota > Metazoa > Chordata > Aves > Passeriformes > Passeridae > Onychostruthus > Onychostruthus taczanowskii. The sequence goes on from NW_024500439.1 coordinate 8,244, forward strand.
AACTTAAGGTTTTTTGCCCTCTGCTGGTAAGAGATCTTGAGCATTACTTTCACATAGCTGTTAATTCAGCTATCTGAAAAAATTCAAATGGAAACAGATGTTTAAGATGGGTCTGTTGTGAAACCCAGAACAGTTTATTGCATAAAACAGGAACTACAAAGTGAACACCTGATTGTCTGATAACTTCAGATTATCTTATGAAATTCTTTAGAAAAGAGACACAAAATTGAGTTTTCATTTATAAAAACACATTTCAAACAAGCTTCTGTTTTAAAGAAACTTCTTATATTTGGGATTCTGAAGAAAACAGCCATCCTAATTACAAAAGTAATTGCTGAAAAGCTGGGTACTTTTACTATGTAAAAGGGTGTAAAAAACATCACCAAACACGAACACGAACCTCTTAATAATCAAAAAGAAAGAAAAATACAGCTAATAGTTGCCAACATTTGATCTACTTTCTTCTAGTCTTTTTCGGCCAACCAAAAAAAAAAAATTAAAGTATTCCTGCTTATTCAGGGATAATAAAATTAGGCACATGGACTCTCAGCAGAAATTCTTTCTGTACATATTATGTGTTTAAAGACTCTGAAATGTGACCTCCTAATGGTCTAGTGTTTGAACACTGACCCTGCAATCTGCAATGCTGTTTGAAATAACGTACTTGCTCTGACTGAGCATGCCTTTGTAAGGATTAGACTTCCTTCTTCTGTCCTGTTTTGACTACAGCCTGGACTTAACAGTAACTGACCTAAGGATGTGAAATAAAAATCTGCATTTGTGTGGTGGACTGTCTTAAACATTTTACACCTCAAAAGAGAATACTGGCTGCTGTTAGACTGAGGTTGCCCGTGGTCCGTGTTTGATCTTTTATATGCCATGGGCAGCAGTTCCTATGGTCACATATCCATGGCTGCTAGTCCTCCCATCTGTGGATTTAAAAGTGGTAAGTAAAACTGACAACATGAGAATGAGACAGCTGCACCATCGTATCTTTTCTTTCCTTCTTTCATTTTCTTATTTTGCTAAGAATAATTCAAATTTTTCAAAAACACACAAACTTATGGAGCAAGGAAATTTTTTGAACCTTATGTTAACATTGGATTCAAGTGCTGACCAGATTGCAGCAAATAATTTGTGCATGTGCATTGAATACTTCAGCACTGTAATCAGAGTAATTCAGTATGCTTTTAAAATTTACTAACACAGCTCAAGACCAGCAAGATTCATTATGGTTATCTAGTTTAATTTCATTACTATCATCAGCCATGAAATTATGCCCAGAAATTTTTAGCATCAAGAAGAGAAACTAAACTATAGATTCAAGCTAGACTAACAATTCTACCTCCTAAATCTTCTCTCATAATTTCAATAGTGAAAAGAAAAGTGATGATCCTTCAGTGGTAAATTTTTTTAGAATTTTTCTGTGATCCAGTTTTCCATAATGGATATGATTTTGGATGAGTCTGACATTTTAAATCTGGATCTGCATATTTCCCATTTTGGGAGACAGTATCCAGGAACAAGGTACCTGTTTGAAGGATCCTGTTAATGAATGTCCTCTTGGATCCCAAAGGAGTATTATCTGGATGACATGCTCCCTATGACCATTTGGATTGAGTCTGTTACTCCATGAGGCAGAGGCCCATGCAGATCGTGAATTCCCAGAGAAAATGCTCACAGGCCATGGGGGTTTGGAACTTGAACTTTAAGATCCTTTCCCGCCCAAGCCATTCTGATTCTATGATTTTGAGGTCATGTCTTTGTCACAGGTTGTGGTTTATTGTCCTGCAGCTCCAGTAGCTCCACATGTCCAAACTAATTCTGCTTTATTTAGACACTATAGAAACAGGACACTACTGAACATGTGCTAGAAAAAAGTGACCTACACTTTTCACATTGTATTCCTTGATAGGCTGAATAAACATATCCTGGCTGTTACAAAGTTTAATAGGCTCACTTTTGCAAAAACTGGAATTATAGTTGGTCCCTGCAGTCTGAACCATGGTGTGGCCCTTCATTGCTAGAGCTCTACTTCCTGGACAAGATCTCTGCTGTAACTCTGAGGCAGACTGCCATGCCTGGAGAATACTGTACCTGTCTCGTTCAAGGAAAAGTCCAGCAACAGCACACTGCAGCAATCTTCCCTGCTAAAATCTAAATCTTCTTCATCCCCAGAGTTGTCTTAACTTCTCAGTTTACTGGTGGTACATGTTTATGGATGCCAAACATTCCCCCTTACATTCAACACATCACAGCTATTCTAGGCAGATAGTCTTTAATGTGAGACTTTCTGTCCTTTGGGGTTTTGTAGGAATTGCTTAATTTATCTAAATGGCTTTAAGTCTGATCATGTATAGAGAAATTAGTTTATGTATTCTGGCTATCTGACTTGGCTCCTTAGAGAGTTTACAGCAGAAATGTAGATGCTTCTTCGATTCTTAATTCTGCTGCTCATTTAGACAGACCTATTTAAGCCCACTTCACAAGTCTCCCTCACTCAGTGTCTCACCTGGCTATCCATTCAGGCAAGCAAATGAGTATTTCTTGTTTCATTTCATGTATCCATAAAATGGTAATTATTTGGATTACAAGTTTTGTTAAGAACACAAACCTTAATGCATTAAATATTATTAAAAACATTAGTAGAAAAGTTGAAATTAAGTAGCACTCATGAGTAGGAACTCATTGTAGGCACTGGTCTCACTGCATATGCAGAGGGGACGGATGTACAGGTAAGTGCACCTGACTTCTTGCTCATAAGAAAGTGTTAAACACATTTCCTCCCCTATGGAAAAAATCTGATCTAATTCAGTATGCTTTGTTTTATCCTGAAAAGTACCATTGCTGAGGGTTTGCTAAAGTAATGGTACTCTCTTCATTCCTGGAAGTGCCTGGGGATTCTTGGGATGAAAGACAAAATATAAATTTAAGATATTGTTTGCATTACTTCTGCTAATAATAATAATTCAACACCAGAAAAATGTTCATGGCGAAGTTATTATAATCTGCTAAACAAATGGGTTTATACAGAATTAGAACTGCTGAGACGAGCCTCCTGTAATAAGACAATGCCAGCAGGCATTACTATAACTCAAGCAAGGGCCAGTCAAAATGATACACATTGTTGATGTGTTGTATATGATTGTGAGTATTGGTGCCAACTGTGTTATAAACCACTCCCTGGAAATAATAAACCAAACAGATAATAGGAATGAATCAGCATTTTTCCTTGATCAGAATGTTTTGTAAGCCTGGCTATGCTGTCTCAAGATTCAGTAGGGAATATTTTCAGGGAATATTTTCCCTCTCCCTGAAAAAAACCCGGAAGTTTTTATTAGGTTATGTCCTTTATTTAATAAAGTTAATGGTTGTTTTCTCACACCTTCTGAAGCTCTGCATGAGACAACACTTAAGGGGAGAGTGACAATTACAGATGGAATAGCAGGATGCATCCTCATACTAACCCTGTTTGTTGCATTGCACCAGTGCTGGAAAGCTGTAAAGGAACTGAAGCATCAAGCTGTAAGTGCAGCAGGGACTCAAGGCAGATTCACTTTGGTAGATAATTTGGTGGGGGTAGGGAGCAAGGGATATACATATTATGCACTCCCTTTGGCTCATGGGAAAAGAAAGTTGATGGAAGTTTAAACCAGATTAAAAATCCGACTGAGGAAATATGCGATCACATTGCTTTTTCTGCAAGCCTCCTTCTGACTCTGCTTCCTAGTGTACCAAAGTAAAGAAGATGATTGAATAACACGCAGCTTCTTCTCTCTTAAATCTTCCACACAAAAAAAACTTATCTGCCTTTACTTTCCAACTAGAATCTGGATTGATTATTTGTGCTGACACTTCAAATTTTTCCTCTTACAGTCTTTTTTTTTTAATGAAAGTGAAGGTAGAAAAGTTGCCAGATAAGGTGTGTTGTCCTCCCCTTGTTTTCTGTAAATGCAAAGCCATTATAGTTTTCCTGTTACCTCAGCAATATGTTGTCTTTCTATTCCTTGCGAAAGCTGGATATTTGACTTACAATGTGGAAGAGAAAAAGTAAAAAATACGCCTTTACAAGGTTTATTTTTGTATTGGCAGGCCAAACTGCTGTAATAGAAGATGAGCTATCCAAGTGTTCACTTGGTGTTTGCCCATTACAAAGTGAAACTCTAAAATTCAGTTCTCTCTGGAAGGTGATATCCACCTGGAAGGTCTGGCTTTGAGCACTAGGAGGACGCGTGAAGCTCATATTAAGTAAAGTGCTGACTTATTTCAATTAACTTGAAAGTAAGACCTGCTCCCTTTTTCAGCTTGAGTTTTTGCTTCGGGGGTGATAATTATTTTTAGAATAATTTCTAAGAGCATCTAATATTGATGCACGTGGCTATTCAACCTTTTTCATCCTTTAACTACTACTGTATTTTAGCCTGGGATCCTGAAAAGCAATGGGTAAGGGTTTGCATGAGCTACTCAGAGACGTGTAGGGAGAATTCAGGCTCTTCGTGTTACAAATCGTTTGGTAAAATTAGTGGAAGCGTTGATCCGGTAGTCATCCCAAGAGTCTAACAGCAAATTTTCAGCTAGCTTGTTAGCACTGCCAGTGCCTATGATCTACAGCATGGCCATAGAACTGCAATGTCAGCATCTGATAATGGACATAACCTACTCATAAAATCTCCTGGCACAGACAGTAGTGACATTTAGAGTCGAGAAATTAAGGCGTGCAGGTGAAGACCAAATAAGCTGCTCCAAGTCATAATTAGGGTGAGCTTCTTGGCCTCAGAGCAGCTGAACAGGGACAGCTTCACAACCACGGTATCCTTTCCATCTCTTTCACACTTCAGACCACAGAAGACACACTCTCCTGTCATTGGGCATAGGAGATGTCACTACCACTCTCCATCGCCCTCTTAAACTGGTTCTGGCTACAGATCTAACTGCAAATTCAGTCCTTGTATTGTAGCCATGTTCGTGGATCAGCTGGAAAATCCTAATTTCCTACCTTTTTACTCTGTATAAAGTCCTATATCAGAGAGATTTTTATTAGATATTAGGAAGAAATTCTTCACCTTTGATGAGGGTGGCAAGATGCTGAAACTCCATTTGAGAATTTGTGAAAACTCCATCTCTGGAAGTGTTCAGGTCCAGGCTGGATGGAGCCCTTAGCAACCTGTGGAAGATTAGTGGAAGGTCCCTTCCTATGGCAAGGGACTTGCCATGGGAAGATGACTTTTAAGATCTTGTCCAAGTCAAATCAGTCTGTGATTCTATTTTTCAAGAGTGTATATTCTGTCCTGCCAGCTGACCAGACTTACTGATCTGATCTTTCTGCTCTCTAACTGGTCCAACCCTGTGCTAAGGACTAATTTTTCTTTGGTTTGAAGGAGAACGAGTAAAAGAGGGGAAGGCAGGTAACTGTAGTCAATTAAACTGATTTGTGGCAGAGTGACAGAGAACCTCCTTCTGCACTTTCTGTACGTTTAAGGGAGGGTCATTCTATGTGTGAAACAGGACAGACACAGATTTGAAGTTTTTAGAAACAGAAGCCCCACCTTTATAAATGCTTACCCCTATAGCAATCTCCTGTGCTTAAATAGTACAACTTGTAGCCAGTGTGAGATTTATAACATCCTCTAGGCCAAACAGTGACCCGTGAAGGATGCTCTGTCTTTAATTTGGCATCCAAGCTGTGTCTCTACTGTTACAGAGAAACCCGCAACACAGTCTTTATGTGCACACTTGAATGCATGTATGCACAAGCTGGGCTAATTGCTAATGCTAAGCATCACTTAAGACTGAAATATCTGCATCTGTATGATACATGAGTTCCTGAAAAATTGTCAGATCCCTAATCAAAAGTCTTTTGCCTTGGGGGCTGCCAGTAACCTCTCTGCAGTATTACTCATTCTGGCAGGTAGCATTTCAGAGGCTCATAAATGCAGGAGGCCATGAAAAATTAGGGGGTGAAGAAATGCCTTTTTTATCCAAAAAAACCAGTATCAGGACTGCCATTGTTCTGGCAAGCTTTGAACAGGCTTTCAGAACAAGAAGGCTAGAGACTAAGCTGCTAAAAATCAGAAAGGTTATCCTTGCCACCATGGCATGATGAAAAGCAATGTTTCTTTATGCAGAGGGAGGTTTCTGCAGTCTCAGACGCAAATGTGGCTTAACACTGCAGACAGTGTTTAGGAGGGGGAAAAAAATAGGTAAACCCATAGGTTTTATATGTATGCCCTTGAAGAATATTTTTTACCCTATTTTATCAAACCATGCTTTTATGCTGTAACTTAATACACACAAGAGAAATGTCGGGACTGTTGAGCATGCAGATTTTCCTAGGGGATGACTGCAAGGTTATTTAGCACAGGTGTTTCTGTAATTGTACAACACTCCCTATTCATATGCCCACAAGCTTTTATTCCCTTGTGAATGATGCTGTTGTCTAGTATTAGAGCACCGGGTTCTAATAAAAGCTCAGATAATATTGCTTTACAGTGACCTCTTCTGCAAGTCATCTTTCATTTCATGAATGCATGCAACTCAGGGAATAGGCTTTTCTGTACTACATATTATTTATTTAAACAAGTGTGAGTGCAGAGTTTTCCTGAAGATTTTGTTTTAGACAGTTCATATTCCAGGCTGTAGGTACTGTGCTGAACATCACAAAAAAAAAAAAAAAAAAAAAAAAAAAAAAAAAAAAGAATCCCCTCAATTCTTATTATTACTGTCCCCACTGAATTGCATAACACTGTGCTCAAGGTACTTGAGGCAGCTGTGATTATACTGTTGCCATGCAGATTCTACTCCAGAGGAGCTGCATGCCCTGCTTGCCGCATTCAGCACTCACATCTGCCACATCTGCAGATCTGAAACTCGTGTGTGCAAACGAGCCAGCGGGGGATAGCCAGTCTGATTCCAGACACCTCTCTGAAACTTTAAGATACCTTTCTACATTTTCACTCATACACTTAACTCACTTGACTACTCTAGCCCAGAGACTGTAGCAAGAAAGAAAAAAAAAATTACTAGGTAATATTCGTCTGGCTTTTATTTTATTTTACAAAGCCACATATTTGTAGACATCATTGTTTTAAGGGCTGTGTTTTAAAAAGACAGTATGATTTTTTTTTCTCTTTAACTCACAGCAAGCACACAGACATTTGTGAAGCATTAACAGGATCTGGCTGGGAGGAACATCTCTGATTATCATCCCAAGGAGCAGTAGCTACAGTTACTGAGCTGTCCTGTGTTCTGATATTTGCTGCTGCTTGGGACCTCTTTCTATATAATGGTTTAATCTATTATTCATTTCAGATTTTAAGAACTGACTTCATTGTTCTTCAATTCTTTTGTATTTTCCTATGTAACTTTGATTCAGTCACCCAAGTAAATACCAAGCTCTCTACAGAAAGGTTAGTTCTTCCCTGCTCTGCTACAGAGGGTTCCCCCTGATTCTGGATTCAAGGAACCCTACTTAATTACTAATTAGTGTTCTTTCCATTTCTTCCCATGTCAGTTGTGTCTGATAGTGAAAATTGCTTAGCAAATTGACTTAGTACCTTTGCTAATTACTCCGTAGTGCTGTCCTTTGTTTGTTTTTTTTTTTCCAGGGGTTTTGAAACACACTGGTTTCAGTAACCCTTTCATATGGTTCTATTATTCTATAATCTTCTATTGTATTCTATAACTTCTACTATTGAAAATTTTCATGGTTGGAAAAAAAAAAGGAGCTTGTGGCCTTTGTTTGTGATATAAAGTGAAGTATTTTTATTTTTTTTTACTGTGCACTGAAGAGGAGTGAGATAACAGCAGAGGTTGTATTCTGTAAAAGCGAAGTCGAAGGTGCAAAGCCACACAAAATGGCAGAGATTGACAGTGGAAAGCAAAAAACCATCCAGAGTGTGACTTGAGAAATCAGAACTGAAGGTGACCTTCCTTTAAGAAAGATTTTACAGTTTGACTCCCTAGATGTACTGGGAAGTTTCCTAATCCAATTGCAGTTGTATGGCAGTAGCATTTTAGAAACATATTTTATAGGTCTCAATTCCCCAAGGGTCTCCTGATGAATGGCTGAGATATTGCATGTAAAGAGATAAGTCAGGTTTAATGCAGACTGGTTTGCTAATCATGACATTTCCTATTACCCATCTGACTGCAAACACCACTGGGGAAAAATACACACCAAGTGTATAGTGTGTTAGTAAATATTGGAAAGAAAAAAAATCTTAAAGCAAACTTAAACATATTGATCTCAAAGAATACAGAAAGAGACTGGGGAAGAACATGATGGAACAACAGAAATTGTCCATTTCAAAACCTTGCTGTTGGTGTGATTACATTATGTCATATGCATATGCCTTTCAAGATGCTAGATGCTGCACTTCTGGGAACCTCCAGCGCTGTGCTGGAAGTGCTCACTTGTATTCTACTTTTTTTTTTTTTTTTTCTGCGTTAGTAAGAAGAGCTCAGGGGAGCAGGAAATCTGTAACTATGAATATTGATAATAAAGGAGCAACAATAGAAGAAAAATCTTACACAATTTTTCATTAGTAAAGAAAATCCTGTTCTCCAGATCTTTTAATCCATAAAAGAAGCAGTCACTGCTAAGCCACTTCATTTCTTACTCTTGAAGCCATTGCTAACCTCACAGTCCTATATTTTCAGAGGCAGAGAATGAAAGGGGAAAGAACAGCAGGGGCAGATGCCCCCTTCAGAAGCAGCCTGCTGGCTGCCCTCCGTGCAGGGAGAGCAGTCACTGCTGCCTGGATAGGCAGGAGTCAGGCAGACACTAAGCAGGGCAAAACCCCCAGGCTGAGTTGCAGCAGGGAGGGATCACAGCTCTGCTCAGAGACCCCTGCCCTTCAGGGATGATGAGTGGCCAGCATGGAGAGGGGCTGAGGTGCTGTGCAGCAGCAGCCTCCAAGCTGGATCCTTCTTCTGTGCTAAGCTCTGCCCAGGCTTTGCACCAGATGGGGATGCACTCCTTCTAATTTCAGATATTTGTTATAGCTTTGGGTGAAAGTGCTCTGTGAAAAGCACTGCAGGAAAGGAATTACAAAAGGCCACAACACTCTACAGGTTTGAACCAGGGAGGAAGGCAGAAAAGTGTGCTTATAATAATATCAAATATAGGGAAGCAGTTTAAAAGATGAAGAAAGATGGGTGAAAAATAGGAAAGTTGGAAGTTGTTGCTGGAATTCAAGAAAAGAAACCTCTGTTCAAAAACAAAATGACAGTCTGGAAAATGGAAAAAGTTTTAACAGAAGGTTCTGTAATGTCAGGAAAAGTTACATTTGAAAGCAGTTTTTCTGAACTGATCAGAGCTCTTTGAATTTGCAGAGCTGTCACCTTCAAAAGGGCTCAATGCACTGCAATTAAATGACCTGAGGAATAGAGTAGTACTTAAAGTCAATTGCATTTCTGAAGAGAGATGCTGAAATGAGAAGCCCAGACATTGTCAGCAAGTATTGAATAAAATGAATGAGACCTGAAGAAGCTGTATGACAAGAAGGTGAATTTGTGAAAGTAACTAAAACATAAAGCGTCAGCTGAAGAGGCCTGTGGAAGAAAATACTCTGCCTCCTAATCAGAAAAAGAGTCTTTGAAATGATTATTAAAATCAAAGAGCTCTTCTGTTAAGAATGCCTTTATCAGAATATCCATCAGAAAAAAAGTGTTCTGTAATGTTTAAGCTCTGGGCAAGTGCTGAAATGGCAAGCATAAAAGTACTTCATGGGAACAAAGTTGAGTGTTCCTAGATGCAGGATGACAGCCAGGCATACTTTTCATGCGCAGTGGAAAGCTCTTCTGCAGCCTGTAGGACTGTCTTTGATGGTCTCCAAGTACAGTCAATAGACAGTTACCATGTATGGCTGGCTACCCTGAGTATTTGAATATGAGCACTCTCAACATACAGGCAGTTTCCTCATATATTGCTTTCTTTTTCAACCTATAGTTACAACTATAGGCTAGTTTCAGCCTACAGTTACGACTATAGGCTATTTACAGAGTTTTAGAAATCAGGCATTCAAAGCAAATTAGTTTTAAAAATGCACAGTGGTCCCAAGTGCAGGCCATTTATCTGTTACTGAATATCCTATGGTGTCCCTTTCATAAACTGCTATTTCACTAGAATCACTTCCGATCCATAAGTTTCATGTGCATGCAGAGTGGACTGGCTCACCTCTCCTACCTTGTTGCTGGTGACAGACAGACAAAGGATTACAGTTTATTAGGCCAGAAACTAAGAGGATAGAAGTCAGCCTCTGCCTTCAGTTGAGAAAGTGTCATGATGCCCAGCTGAGCTGACCCTGCTATCCCAGGACTTGCTTCTCTAAGGAGCATAAGGAGAGTTCTGGGGCTGGGGAGTCCCCAAGCAGGTTGTCAGACAAATATTCTCATGGCAAGGAGTCCATATCACACAGCAGTGTGTGAAGGGGAATGAAGAACCCTACACCACGGTCTCTGTCTTTCCATTTTGCTAATCTAAAGCCTCACCCTGCCTTTCCACTGAAGGAACTTCACTCTGAAGCTGAGATGCTGCAAGGCACTAAGCTTTGCTAATCAGTCAGTGTATTGTTTGGTTGTGATGAGTGCAGCAGAGAGAATAGGGACAGGCGTTCGGAAGATCTCGGTCTGTCACGGAAACCGATAGGGCCCCTCTCTCCCCTGACTTAGAGAGATAAGAGATAGCCACAGGAAAAGAGGCCAAAGAATGTAACCTCTCCTAACACTGGCCTCTTCCAGTTTCCTTACTAACCATAAAAGGTAAAAGTTGGACCCCAGAAAGTAGAAGTAGAACCAAGGGTATATATATCGATGAGAAAACCAATAAAGGGCTTTTTGAACCGTCTGCCATGCTGGTATCTGCGAGTTCTTAGCCCGAGCAGCCTTGGGGATTTGGGCTGCCGTGCTGTGTTCTGAACCAGGGTGCCGAGCTTTAACCATAAGGCCACAGATAAGCATGAGCATGAAGAGATTTTTAGGTAATTCTGGCTGGATGCTGTGTGACTGAGAGTTAACAGGGAGGGTCTTCTCTGCTTGGAGAAGATATTTTGGCTTTGCATGTTTATGCAAACAGATAAGAACAATGCAAGAAAAAACAGAACTGTTCATTTGGAACTGTAGCCTCCCAACAGGTTTATGATTCCCCTATGTTCACCAATACTGGAGGTTTTCCATCTCCACAATAGATTTCACACACATTTTTTCACAATTATTTTGCTACATGCAATTTATTTTTTCTTCCCCAAACATCAGCCATTTATTTCCAATTACTTGGGCAATAAGCAGAATTATACTTCTGGGAAAGTATAATAACTTTTTACTCTTTTGAAACCAAGGAGGTTTGACCTTGGAACTGTTTGGACAATATCTTGTGATCTCAATGAATTGGCACAGAGTTGTTTTTCTTATAGTCTGTATCAGTCAGGTTCATCAGTAATAGTTCTGCAACCTTTTCCTCAACTTACTGTTCAAGAAGGACATGTTCAAGCAGCAGTGCTACTTGCAAGTCTGTCTTATGCTGTTTCTCGTGTTTGACATGGATAAGCCCAGACATGCAATTAGAAGAATGTTACTGCGAGTAAAACCTTGGAGAATGGGTTCCCAAACCTTAGCATTCCCCAGAAACACAACCGACCTGTTTTGGGGGTTTTTGCAGCTTTTTCTGGTTTTGATCATGAACTTCAGACTTGCAGATGGGATGTGGAGTGACACAAGCCTGAGGTCAAGCAGTGCAACACCACATTTTATGTGTGTTTGTTGCTAAATTTTTAAAAAGTCAGGCACTATGATTCCACAAATCTTGTATCTGTTATAAATGAGCTGTCTCCCCTGTCTTCCAGCATCAGATTCAATACCTTTAGTAACTACAGCTTCCACACCTGTCTCAGTAAGGCACCACCTGCCTAACTACCTGTCTCATCACTTTAGTCTTCTTTCTGACATTATTAGTCTTATTATATCTCTGACTTGTAAAGGTGACCACCTGAGGCTTGCTCTTCTTTCAGATGCAAAAAAAGCATTTGGAACAGAACCTCTGGGTGCAAGACATCAGCAAATTCATGTAACTGGTTCATCGTAGTGGTTAAATAAATGTGTCCATGCTAGAAAGCTTTTATGATAGTTTCTAAGTAGAATGGAAGCTTGAATAGACCGCAAGCCAAGAACATTTTACAGGATACTTCTGCCCTACTTCCACATTTTCATTATTTCTGCATGCTAACAGTTCTCAGACCATTGTCAAGTCAAGTCCAAAAGACCAAAAGTCGAGTGCAATTTCACACATGCAGGTATGTAACAGTGAGATTTAATGTACCTGTGCAGGTGAACAGACTCTAACTCACAGGTGAAAATCAAAACATTCCAGAGGTGCAGGCAGCACTTACACTATGATAAAGAAGCAATCTTATGGTCCTGACAGATATGTAAGGGTCTCACCCTGCTGGAAATAATTTGGGGTTTTGATTTACACCTCCTTTCCTGGTTTTATCTTTCTTTTTCTTTTTTGCATGACTGATATGAACACATGGAAGGTATCAAAGAGAATTGACCTTGTCTAAGTAATAATTTATTTTCCCCAAGATGTTCTTAGAGCAAATTATGCTTTCCCAGTGTAACAATTAAAAAACCTTTCTCTCTTTAGCATCCTATTGTTTTTCCTTCATAGGTGCTGCTGTTGATATCTGCAGGGAAAGAACTGGAGTAACCCAGAAAAGGTACATAATTTTCTCTCCACAGGTGATTTTTACATTGTCCTTGTCATGAGACCACAAATCCCTTTCTAATAAATGGCCCTAAAATTCCCTTGGCCTTTGTAGCCATTGTTTCTTGATAATAATTTGCCTTGTTTTTTGAAAATAATTTAATATAGTCTTATTTCATATAAAATTCTCAACTGACTTGCTTGTAACTCATAAAGCCAATATATTTACATATTTGCCTCTTTTTTTTTTTTTTTTTTTTTTAGATCATATCCAGAAATTTTGTAGATATTTCATAAGTCAGACACTCAGTTTTCTTAATTTTATCTGAAAATTCTCCCCTAGTCAGTTCCAGTCCAACTCTGGGACATTGCAATCTAAGCCCTACACCACAGCACAATATCTGATTCATACCTAACTTGTTATCACTGTCATTTTGTGGTCACTCTATCCTAAAACAAAATATCACAAGATCCCTGAGCACCCTGACTGAGCTCTGAAGATACCCTTGCTTTGAGCAAGAGCCTGAGTTCTAAAGATCTCCATGGGTCCCTTAGAACCTATATATGTCATATTACAAGTAGTCAGAGAAAACAGCCTCTAACTAGACAGAACATGTGTCTAAAGTATAAACTGACTTTTGAATAAGTCACAGGTATTTATGTGTTGCGGTGCGTTTTGAGGTAGGGGCCATTTAAATAAAATGGAATACAACATTTATGCATTGCTTTCAGATTTCCTTTGGGTGGGGAAAGTGGGAAGCATTTAAGATATGGAGCCGTGTGGAGCTATTTACAGCATAAAAAGCATAGACGATTTGCTAAAAAAAGAAACAGTCCCCATGCTTCTTTTCAGTTTTGAAACAGTGCCATGACTGTGAGACAGATGAGATGCAGTGTTGGGAATTCCTGAAACCGATTGTGGTATACATTTGTGTAGCACTGCTTCCTCAGGTGTGCCTAATTTGCTCTTACTGTTGTAAGAAAATAATGCCTATATGCACATGTGAACTTAAGTGTTTGTTTAGCAGCAATAGCAGAAATTGTGACACTGGCTAATAAAATAAAAGGTACCACTGAAAATAAAATGCCATGAAAAAGAAAAAACTGTGAAACTCCTCTTTATTAGGCAGTAGGAAGAGTTCAGTAGGAGGTAGTGCAAACATCTGAGCAACAAGGTTTATGTAGTAGAAAGATCTCTGGTAAATGTTTGTCTTTTGGAGTTGAACATACAGCAATGTGTTTTCTGGACCAAGTGCAACAGCATGGTATGACAGTGTGGAGAGCTAAACCTGAACTTTGGATGAGATGCAGTTTCCCAACCAAAATGAGAGATAGGACAGTTGTGCAAAATGGGTTGGCACACAGCACTGAAGCAAAGTCATAATACCTCACGTTGATAATGACGAGTGTTTGGACCCTATATTAACTGCAATATTTTTCAAACTTTAATTTCAAATCAGAATTTTTGCTCATTTTCTGACCTCCAGTCCTTTACAGCTCATCCTGCACTGCTGGTGTACTATCCAAGGCTTGAAGACAGTTTGTGAGAGCAGGCATTGCCCAGCCTGGAGAAAAGAAGGCTCTGGGAAGACCTTGTTACGAGCTTCCAGAACTTAAATATGGCTTGCAAAAGAGATGGAGAGTGGCTTTGTAAACAGGCAGATGGCAATAGGACAAGGGGGAGCCTTTTAAAACAAAAAGAGGAGAGATTTAAATTAGATTCTAGGAGGAACTTCTTTGCCGAGATGTTGAGACACCGGCACAGGTAGCCCAAAGAAGCTGTGGATGCCCCATCCCTGCTAGGGAGCCCAAGGCAAAGTGGGATGGGACTTTGAGCAACCAGGTCAAGTGGAAGGTACCTCTGCCTGGGGCAGCAGGCATGGAACTAGATGATCTTTAAGGTCCATTGCAATCCAAACTGTTCTGTGATACCATGATACTAAGGAGTTACTCTTACTAAGGGATACTCATATTATTCACAGCATAACAGCTCTCTAAAATCCTTCTAGAACTGGCATAAGCACTAAAATTCTGACAGGCAACTCTTTTATTGCACGTCTTCCTCTGGCCTTGGGAAGTTCCTTATATCTTGCTTTTCCAGATATGTCCTGTCAGGCATATGAACAGTTAGGATTTGTCTTTAGCTTGTGCTCCCAAACACATTGTGTTCTTTTAACCGTATTAGAAAGGTCTATTCAGAAGCAGATGTTATCTGCAAAGGAAATAATTGCATCCTCAATTTCACGTGGTGTGTCCTAAAACCTCTAGTTTCCTGCCTTCTATCAATAGGCAGGTGAAAAATGTAAAACTACTGTTGCAGATGAGAGGTTAGTACCTTCAGTGCCTTACCCTAACCTCTTGTTTTACCTAAGGTGTAAGGAGACCACAGCAGAATTTATTTCCATTCTTACAGGCTCCCACTGTTTTTCTTCTGTTCTTTCTACCCACTTGTGCAAAACCACTTGCACCATACACGTCAGCTGAGTTGTCGGTGAACATAACACATCACAGGTTTTATGAGCTGTGCTCCATTTCACACTGGTGAAGAGCACAGAAAACCAGGTTTATTTATACTTATTGTATAGAGAGCCAAGAGACTCACTTTACCAGCGGGTGGGCTTGCTGCGAGGAATAAACTAGGTTTTGATAGCTCTTTGCACGATAACATCTCCTGTCTGCAGCAAACTCCATCCCCTTTGTATGCAGAGGTTCAGGTCAAGAGTGTGGATGGTCACTTAAGTGCCTCATAAACCTGACCAGAACTTTTCATCTCGAGTTATATATGGGATGTATTAAAAAGAGTTTTGCATGAGTGAGGCCTCCATGCTTTATTAAACTATTTCTTTCTTTAAATAATAGAGCCCTGTGGAAGAGAAATTGAAAAAAAAGCCAAATTTACAAAAAAAAAAAAAAAAAAAAAAAAAAAAAAAAACAGCTTAGAAAAAGCCTTTTTTTAACATAAAGACCACAGATACCAGGCATTACCTAAAGCTACTCATGTACATCTGATGTCTTACATAGATAACTACAAGGAGTTCTGGCAGAACAAGTACTAATACTTTACCACAGAATTCGTCACCTAGGAATTAACCAGAACAAAAATGAGTTCTTTTTGTAATTTAGGTGAGCAGATGTTTGGCTATTTTTGACATGGAGATCTTGACAGTTTTACATATAGGGCTGGTTGATACTTAGCTGTCTCATTACCTCTTAAATAAGCTTGATCCTATCTGAATTTCAGATATATAACATAGCATAAACTACAGAAATGGCAAGACTATGAGCAAAAAGATGTCTTTTTTCTCTTTGGAACATCTTGCATTGCCATCTTTGCAATAAGTCTGAAGATCCATCTAGAAGCACTTAACTAACTGGGAGAAAAGGCATTGTTAGTACTCAAATTTTAATCCATTTTGAAGGAGTTCCTCTCTGCAGCTCAGAAAAAGCTCAGGGAATATCCTGTTTGTAATGAAGGATGCAGCAATGACTCATTGCCATTGAAAACAGTGACTCCTGGTATGGTCCTATTCAGTAATATACACATATGGATGTTAAAACAGTGATTCACTTTTGAGAATGCATAGAAAGCATAAGCATAACAGAAGAGAGATTTCAAAGAGTAATTCCATATGTTTCCTTTAAAGGTAGTCTTTTTGGTGGTGGAGAAAAAAGTTATTGCTTGCCTTTACTGACATAAAATCTGCTGTGAAAATGAAAAGTAAATCTTTTTCTGCCCACAGGCAGGACCAGTTACCCAGCTGGGGGATGTTTCTTTCAGTGATATTGAGTACTTTCTGATGGGATTAATTTTTTCTACGAAAAAGGAAAGATCAAAACTTCATCTCCAATACAGGTGAAGTCTGTTTCAGGGAGAAGATACAGAGTACACTAATGCACAGTGTCCCTGATGTGCAATGCAATGCAGATTTATTCATAACCTGATGCAATCCACAGTTAAACTGCTAAATATGCTTTCACTGATTGTAGTTAGTTGGACCAAGAGAAATGGCAGGAATGCTTTCCAGCACACAGCTTGTCCCATTGGATGCCTGCTGAAGGAGTCAGGAATACAGAGTGTCTTATAACTGTACAGGGAGAGAACTGCAGCTTTATTTGGGTCGGAGTGGGAAGATATGTTGGACCATCATCCTCTAGCTCGGTTAAAATATCTGATATTGATGCAGAATGAATGCACAGAAAGAAACTTTCCCTTACCACTGTCACACTAGAGAGTTTGCAGCAAAGTAAAACACTTCTCCAATAGATTTATTTGCTTCAGAGTGGTTCTGCACAGAGAAGTGCTGAGGCACATGCCATGTCCCACAAGAAAAGTTTTGTCCTTTTTGGTTGTCTGTCCCTCTGTGATGTCAGGCAAGCACATATCATGCTGCTGTCACAGCACATACTCCATTTGTGTGTGCCAGGATAGGGGAAATGGCATGTTCCTGCAATGCCATCACAGAGATGAGTAATAGGCTGCTTACCAAGGTGACCTCAGGCCAGATCAGCTTAACGTGCTGACATGGGCACTGACATGCAAAAATGTTTCTTGTGTTCCTAACCACTCCCAGAAAGATAAGAGAAGCTAAAATCCAGAAATACTTTGGATTATTTCAATTTATGGAAAACCAGTGGCAAAAAAATTCTGAATAAGAACTGAAAGAATCTGCAAAGAAATACCCCATTGTTACTCACATAATCAGGCATTTGTTCTATATAAATGTTATATGCATCATATGCATCAGCACATGCACATATATCTACACAAGCATGATAAGTACAAAAATATACACTGAACTATAGGTGAACACTGACAAAGAGTTAAGAATGCATTGTAATGAAAACATGCTTCTAGAAATCCAGACATCTGGTTGTGTTTAACACTAATATCAACAAACAAAATCTGAGAGTCAAGAAATATTAAATTACAGGTTCAGTTGCAAAACTGGCCAGCTTTGCAAAAGGCAGCATTGCAACTACACATAAATTTTTAAAAAGTATATATAGTAATTATGCAGCAGCGGTAGTGTAGCACCTGTGCACATATTTTGGAGTAAGTAGGGTGTTTTCCCTCAGCAAGGCATATAGAAGACTAACTTTAATGCTTGTTTCCTGAACACATTTGAAAATGTCTACTTGTGCTTCTGTATACTCATTTTAGAAGCATCAACTTGGCCTCTAGCTGTAGTCAAGTCATGATGGTCTGAAGATGTTTGTACCCCAAAACTGCAATAGCTTGAAGTGCTACCAGATCACAGATGCTGTACAGATGGAAGTATGATCTGCTGCCAGTTTTCCTCTAGTAGTCAGTTTTTCTTTTAATATACTTTCAGGGCCTCATGGACACATTTTTTTTACTTAAATTTTAAGTCAAGTGCAGGTCTACATAGTATGCCTTTCTACCTAACACAGATCACAGGTCTTTACCTAACGATTTCTGTATCAGACTCATAACCATTACGCTGCAGCATCTCTCTGGGAGAGACAATCTTGATTTCAAAATGTCAAATGATATGCAATTATTTGCTAAGAACTATTATGAGTATGATATAAAATGTGAAATGAACCCTGCTCCTTTACTCAGGGAACTTGGCATATCTTCGGATCAGATGAACATATTGTAACAATCTATTTCTGTATCTGAAAAATCGAAGGAAAACAACTGGTTTGATCAAGCTAATGCACAGGAATTGGAGAAACAGATTGGGCACAAGATGCTATTTTTTGCTGTCAGTTCCAGGGGCCTAGAAATGGTTGCGTGTATAAACACGTCTGCTTGTCATAGATCACTCCTGTGTAATGAGGCAAGCAGCACATGGTGCTGTAGAAATTTAAAATGTGCCAAGATGAAGGAACTGGCACCAACACACAAGCACAAAACTAGTCATGCAGAAGATTACTTAACAATGCTAACTGGAAACTTAAATATGAATCCTTTTTATTACCAAAAAAAAAGAAATCTCTTTTCTGTTTACTTCATTGTAGCTATTGGTTACTTTATGAACACAGATATATCACAGTTATAGTGAGTGCTGATGATAAAAGTAATTCCTAGAGCCCCATAAAGACCTTCCTTGCCATGGACACATGCAAGTGGGACAGGCCCACAGCAAAGACAACACATTGTCCCAGGCTCCAATGGCCTTGGACTGCTTGCTGCTAAATCCTTAAGACCAAAAATGTCACAAAACTGTCCACATTTACTTCTATTATCCTAGAGGAATTACCTACTTGACTGTGTTGAACACTCAATCACTGAAATTTAAATAATGTATTAGAGATCTTTTTTTTTCCTTTCCACTATGCTACGTTCAGAGAAGAGATCACTTAGGGGCCTGAATATATAATCTCTGGGGAAATTCTTGAAGGTTTTTACAGCATTTTATTTGACCATTGATTTTTAAAGGGCTGGTTATTCGCAAGAGGTTGTTGCTAAAGTCAAGTAAGAGGTCATTTGGTCTGTTCAGCCTGGAGCAGACCGAGGAGAGAACTCACTGCAGTTACAACTTCCTGTGAGGGGAAGAGGAGGGGCAGACACTGATCTCTTCTCTGTGGTGACGGTGACAGGACCCAAGGGAATATCCTGAAGTAGTATCAGGGGAGGTTTAGGTTGGATATCAGGAAAAGATTCTTTCCCCAGAGGGTGTCTGGGCATTGGAACAGGTTCCCCAGGAAAGTGGTCACAGCACCAAGCCTGACAGAGCTCAGAAAGCATTTGGACAATGCTCTTAGGTACATGCTGAGACGCCTGGAGACATCCTGTGCAGGGCCAGGAGTTGGACTCAGTGATCTGTGTGGGTTCCTTCCAACTCAGAATATTCTATGATTTTATGTCAAGTACCTGTGGTGACTTAAAGAAAACTAAAATCTGCAAGGCACAGTGTTTCTAAAGAAACTCCATTTAAGGTTCTTTTTAAGGCTAGTTCTCTACACTCTTTTCTAAAGTCTTGCAGAAATTTATCCTGTGTGCAGCCAAAATGTGCTCCCCAGAGTGAATTTCACATTTTTCTGGGGCTGCTCACAAATTCACCCAACTACTTTGCAGCCAAGGATCACATACATGTACCTGTATGCATACGTACACCTGCACATACATATGCAAGGCTGCAAGATTGCTGCATGTGTTTGATGTCTTAGCACTTATCATGTCTGCTTCATAATTCATACAGTTCTACTAATATTTTCTAGCCCCTAAACAGTCACTCCAGATTGGTACAGAGATGGGGTGTTTCATTGATCTAGATTCTTTAAACACATGCTTATTGCCCTTAATATTGGAAGTATATGTTTTAGTTAAGCCTAGACATTTTAGAGCTATTTCATGACAAGGCATTATACATCAGGAAAATGGAGAAAAGCAGTTATGTGGATTTTTATTGTCTTGTAGGTGCAGGCTCAGGTATTTGTACTTTGCTGATGCAGTTTTGGGGAAGATGATTTAGCTTTCAACAGTGACCCCTTCTGGAGCACGCAGGGAGAGTCTCCGTGCAGCACACACCACCCTGACACTGTCATTTCTAATATAAAAGGCTTATAAAAATTATTACATTCCAGTCGTCATTTGAGAAGCCTAAGTAGAAAAAAGGAGTCTGTCATAAAGGCCTCACTTCCTTCCTGACCTTGTGTAACTAAGACATCTCCAAGCACTCTGGATTTTTTTTTTCTTTTTTTTTTAACACGAAATGTCATTTAACCAAGATCAATGCCTCTTAGCAGAGCTGCATTACTTAGAGAACAGGAATCAATGTTCAGCCTGGTGCTAAATAGAAAAGACTATAAGCAGGGATCTCAGGCAATAATACCTGTCAAACAACTAATTTTCTTTCTGGGGGTGAAATACTGGAATTTTCATTCTTGCAAATCCATTCCTCCCTTTCTCTCTTTAGCTTCTTTCCTTCTGAAGAACCCTAATGCCATTTAAGAGCTGCCTTCCAAGACCATTTGATTGTAATGATCAGTGTTGTAGAGCTTTTTGTCTCTACTCTGGCTCTGAAACAGTCTTCATTAATTTATCAGGCAGATGCCTGTACTTTTCAAGCAGAGGGGTTACAATTCCAGTACTGCAATTGAAGTTTCAAATACATGTAGTATACAACATAGTCAGACATTAAAATCTTGAGCAGATTCATACTTGATGCAGTCTTCATTTTTGCAGACTGCTAGCTGGTCGAAGTCGTTTCTTCTGGACTGACACAAGAAATTCTGTCATGTTCCTCTGTGAAGTGACAACATTTCCTCATCAGTACAGCTTTTCTTCCTCAGTGCTCTTCCAGCATCTTGTTCCATTTTTTGCTAATTTGAGTGGGGGTTTTTGGCAAGGGGTGGAGGCCCAATCAAATTAGATGCGATTCCACTGAGAACACTTCATAGCTTGTGATATTGTTGAACTTATTTTTAGTTCTACACACTGCAATACATTTGTAAAATCATAAAACTATCATAAATAATCAAGTTAGTTATTCCCCTACCCTGAGGCCAAAGCAACACCATCACAGTCACTACAGCCAGGTAGACATCCAACTTGCTCCCACAGACCTATAAGAAAGAGCCCACCACCCCCAGGATGGTTTTATCTGGGGCTTGGATAACCCCATTAACTACTCCTGACTTCCCTTAGATCCTCCCTTACTGTCATTTAACACTGCTACCCTGTCAGTTTGCCCTACATGGACGTAGAAAAGAGACATCTACATTTTAAGTGGCTTGGGTCCACAGATGACTGAGTTGCCTCATAGCCACCACTGCATCTCAGGCTTGATCTCTGGGAATTGCTATTACAATACCCCTGGTTGGGAGATAGAGAGCCAGGCAGCAAAGCACACAGTAAACAACCCAGTAGAGGGATGGCTAGAATTGCTGTCTCCTGTTAGCTGAGGTGAGTTGGCCATTACAGAAAGAATTGTGATAGTTTTTCCCTAGAAAGATTAATCCTTCATTTCGCATGAAGGAGGAATGCTTCTCACCCTCCTTGAACTCTGCATCTTTCATATTTGAGGCTCTATCTCTCCTAAGTTGCATGTTTTCCTACTTGCTTCTTTTCCCCCTTTTCTGTTGCGGATGCCAGACCCTGTCTTTAAAGTCCACAAGATTGCTCTTTGCTGACAACTATGAGCAAAGGCTACAAGCCCAGCCAAGTGGGAACAAAAGGTATTGCAGCTTTTTGGAAGGCCAGGAAGCAATGAGCAATAAGGACAGGTTGGGTGGGATAGATCTTTTAACTGAGGAGACAGATGCTAATCAGGAACACTGTGTGAGGCCTTTAAGAGAAGGTGTTTCCGTGGCTGAGACTAAGATGGGACAGGAAAACTGGGAGAGCTATGACAGACAGAAAAAACTGAAATGATGCTCCTTGAGACAATTGATGGGACTATATGGGACAGAAGGGAAAGGCAGAGCTGTTGATACTCCTCACTGAAACCCCATCAGACTGGCTTGCTGCAAACTGTTGTAAACTGGCTGTTCATGGCTTACTGATTACATTCACTGTGGAAAAGAGTGTATGAAGATGGGTATTATTTGTTCCCTGTTTCTCAGCTACTGCAGGATTAGCTTTTACCCAGACTCTTTCAGAATCTAATTCCTCTGCTGCAAAAGAGGAAGAACAGCATCTCCTGAGGATCCTGTTAAAAACATTCAGCAGTTTCCAAAGACTTATGTTTCCATACTTAGTTTCCAAAGCCATCAAGTGGCTTATTCATGCATGATAGACCCTCATAGCCTCTTTACTATTCACTGAAGTTTATTTCATGACAAAAAAGCATGTGGGATGAATGGCCTTTACTATATTTAATACTGGTAAATCTTCTGATGTGTATTCTTTTTTATATCATTAGGCCATTTAACTCTGCCACAACTTTCCCAAATGGTGAAGTGTGATGAGGTTTGGAAAGAATGGCAGGGCTCCTTGTAGCACCATTGATGACATTTGTAGCACCTTCAGAGCAACAAGAACCCTATTTCTTTGTGCCTTTCTAAAAGCCTTTAGAAAGACCCTTAGAAAGGTCTTTTCTTGGTTTTAATGTCCACTGGCTTCTAGGGTTCAGATCTCATTGTTTTTCATTGCTTTCTTTCAAAAGGGCCTTAGAACAGTTGATAAAAAAAAAAATAAATCAATAAGGCAGAAGAACAGTTTGAATGCTATCGAAAAATACAAAATAAATATGATTTTTAAGACTTTTCCTGTGTTTTACTGCTAGCTATATGATGATTTCCTTGTTCTACTTGCTTATCAAAGTCACTGCATTAGACCATGGAGCATAAAAATTCTTAATGGAAAACCTCTAGAGAACAATCACTGCCAGAGAATTTTTGTACTGAAGTATACTCACAAGAAAGAATATTAAAATGGGTGAACCCATACATGACAATTTGGATTCAGAGTTAGCTCTCCAGATATTTTTCTTCAGGTTCACTGTCAGTGAATAATTTTTAAGCAAAGATACACAAAAATTAAAAAGCAAACAGCACTAATACTGTAGAGATATTTTTTTCACTGTTACATTTCAGGGCCTCTTATTCTGCAGAATGACATAGGTACCCAGAAGACTACAACATCTGGCAGGTCAAGGTGATCTGTGAACGTGACAAAAATGCTTCTTAAAGGTACAAACCACACTTCCACTGCCCAGTTCCACAAACACTCAGCTAAATGAGGGCTGAAACATGGATGACATGATAAAAATGTATTTCATGAGGACCGTACGCTCTTCTGTGTACAAAGTAAGCACTTATACAGTGAATAGGTGCAGAGGTGTTTCCACTTACAAGAACCCGTCCAAAGGAGCCTCATGTTTAAGACATTACAAGTTATTTTCTCCCTTTTTTGAAGTTTTTGCTCTGTTATTAAATGTGTTATAGTTCTTGCTCTTTGATTCCTTTTTCTGCATCAGTCTGCCTCAGAACACAAGTGAACCTGTCAAGAATCTTTCTAGTTGACTGACCAGTCAATAGCAGCTAGCAATTTCACAAATGAATCTGTTTAAGCAAGGTACCTAAGGTGAAGAAGGTACTTACAGAGCTTTGCAGGAGTGGGAGACTGACTTATCAAAGCTGTGTTATTCTTAAATTGATAAGAGCAGGGTAACTTGGGTCAAGGAGGAAAATCATTGAACAGTAAGGCACTGAAGTACTTTGCTGAATCAGGTTTTAAGTGTGTACTCAGATACAGTGGAAACTGTCCATCAACTGAAGTTTGGGTAGAATGAAAAGCTTTTCAAAGTTTGTCAAATTCTTAACTGATATCCTGAAGGGCCATTTGCTGATTCAGTGCTTCAGGCCTTGTCTGCAAGCTGCCATGTTCCCTACACTCCCACAAAAATATCCTTTATCAATGTTTAAAGGATTTGGGGTCAGTTTTTTTCCCCTCAACGAAAGGTATCTGGCAATGCTACTTTTATTTTTTCTCCCTCAATAGTGTAGTTGTCAGTGTTGATGCAAAAATTGTGTGTTTCTTTCTCACGACCTGTATGCAGTCAGTCTTCTGAAAGTTCTGAAGACAGAAAAGCCGTGTCTCCCCACACCTGCCTGGCCTTAGCACTGCAGAGTGCACACAGCCACAGGTCTCTGAGGCATTGCATCTGAACCCTGACACTGTTCCACTGAGCATCCTCAGCTCCACTCCCACCACCTTGTGCAGCCTGGCAGGGGTCACGGTACAAACAAATAGCATCGTACTCATTCCATGAGATTATTTCAGATTTAATTGGGTGTGTATGCAAGACTGAACCCACCTGCCTCCCTGTACAAAATTGAAAAGTCTTGGATAGAACCATGCCAGAACCTGTAAAGGGAAACCATGCTGCCCTTTGACAAACACTGTAAGGTGGAACCCTTCAGAGGAGGGCTGTTCCTTCCAAAAATCTGATAAACTGTTATCAAATCACTTCAGAAGCCATGGCTTTCTTGCACTATTTGTCCATACATTTTCATGTTTATAACTCTCCCTTTCACTTTTATAACTTGTACTAACACCTTCTAAGCCTGGTGATGGAGAGCTAACTTTATGCCATAGAACTAATAAGCTCAGCTTGTCTCAATAACCAAAAAAATGGCTTCAAGAAAAGGAAGTGATTTTCTCTGCATATAATACAGAAAACAGTAGGGAAGGATAAGGACTATTTAACTAATGGATGATAATGCAAATTACTGTGACAGTCTGTTTGCAGACTTATGGAAAAGCATCCTGATAGATCCTCATAATTCCTTTCCCTTTTGGAAGGATTTCTTTGTCAGCATGGTGTTACAAATCATCCTTTTATTTCTTTATCTCAAATGGAAGATTCCAGTACTCTGTGCAGTTTTGTAGCAGGTGGCCAATGCAGCAGATGGAAAAACTGCAGTATTAAGAGAATGATTAATCTGAGTCATTCTGCAGATCAGATGTGTAGGTCTTTTCAGCCCATGAAAATCTGGAACACACTTATATCACCAGTGCTTATTCTCCCACTAGTGTTGTGCCTCTGGGAAGCCATACTGGCCTTGTGCTTCATAAGAAAATCTTGGCATGACAGAGAGCTGTAGGCCAGGTAACCCAGAGGGAAATAAACTTAAGAACAGCTAGTGAGCTGTACGTAGAAGACAACAGCTGTTTATGATGGGTCTCATTTCTCCCCTGCAGTATAGGATGGAGGTGGTTTGCAGAGAGAGTCTAAATCAAGCTGGATACTGTCTGCTGTGGCCCTAATTTTTCACCTTTCCCTGATGGTCAGTGATGAAGGTTGCTCATTTGCCATTCTGCCAGACCAGTTCCCCCCTTTCATGCGTTATTCCAGGATATGCATCACATTCCTCCCCTAAGTTTTACAGTATTTAGAAAATACTGTGTTATTCTTATAACTCTCCATTACCACTATTGTGTCAAAAAGCAAACAATCAAAGACTTCTGAGTACTGCTTAAATCACTCAATTGCAGCAGGATTGAAGACAGAAAGTGCTTCTTTTACATCTGAACTGAGCAGCCACCATCACATAAATGGTGCCATACATAGGAACTACAGCTCTACGTGACATCTGGTACCACTGGGCCATCCTTCGGGCAACAGGGTGGCTTGGCCAGAACCACACTGGAAGAGAGACAAGGGCAGAGCAGTTCCTAGATGTCTGCAGGGCACCATGGCATGCTCACTGCTTTCTGTGGTTATGGTGAGGGTGATGCCTGGGCTTATCACCTAGGATGTTACACAACAGACAACACTAAGAACACAAACATACGTTTACCTACAGGTCAACAATATGTGTCTCAGAGGACAGAAATGGCACCTTCCCGTTAAGCAAGAACAGTAACTACTGAAAAAATAAACCACTTCATGGCTAACTCAGAATAATCCTTTAAATAAAATCTACCTTCTTCATTAATGCCTAACTGTTGTACAACAATTTGTCTTCTTTTTGTACTGTTTCTCTGCAAAAGTCCCCTGTCCTTACTTGTTTGCTGCTTTTTTGCTACAGATGATATACTAATACCTAATTTACCTATAGATATAAGGATTATGTTGAAGCTTATTTACCCCTTTGTGAGGAAAAGCAGCAGAACACCATATGGACATACAGGTTGCATTATGACTGTTTAGGGGTTCGATTTTGCTTGGTCAGTATCACAAACTGGACTTTGGAAAAGTGATGCTTTCATATCTGTTCAGTACAAAGTACTATTCCAGATATCAGCCAACAGTTGTTAGTATTTTAGAGTTTAAAAATCACAAGCCTTGCTGTAGTTAACAAAAATAACTCTGCTCCTAATTAATGCCTCATTAACTTCAGCTTGTATTACGAAACTTTCCTCTTCCTCTCCCAATCTCAGACATACAATGTGCTTTCAGATCTGACACCAAGAAAACAGCCCACCTTCCTTTTCTCACTCAGCTATGCTTTTCAATATTAAATTTTTTTAAATTCCCTTTTGCATTTGTTTCCTAAGGAAATTATTAAAATTTTCTGTATTGATTTATAGATATTGTCATATATTCTGCAGTACATTAAGCTTCATTCTTACCGAAAATTACCTATCTTTTATCAACTCTCTTTGTTTTAAGCTTAACAAGAATAATAAAGGGAGCAATTGCTGAGAATAAGAGAGGAATAGAGTGTTCCTAAGACTACTGATTTTCTTTATGCTCCACATATTATTGGAACTTTGTAATCAGCTGAAAGATGTCTTCACTGATGTTTTTTTCTGTCTTTTCTTAGAAGAGGATGATGCAAATTTTCTCTTTCTGAAGAATGTTGCAAGCAGAGCATGAACTGTCTTTGTAAATGCATTTCAGATTGTCAGTGTGCTGTCATACATGGCTCTGATGGAAAAGTGAGCTTGAGGCCCTCACTGGAGCACGTGGCAGCAACCTACTTCTGACATGGGCCAGCCCTGCAATCCCCAAGCACCCTCATCACTTGCCAGCTGACATTAGTGACATTAAGAAGTTGTGCACAGTTTTAGTACACAGGTGAAGTTCATGCTGGTAGACCTCTAGCTAGCCATTATCATTCCTCTGTAAGTTTAGGTCTAGATAGTGAAAGGAGGGAACTCGCAAGCTTCACAAAGAACAAGAACTCAAGCTGAAGACAGTTGCATGTCTGATTGCACAGAACTATAGCCATAGCTGAGCATCCACAGTTCAACAATCCAGTATTCATTTTTTAAATTAAGGGATACTTCCTTCACAGATAGATCAGGTGCAGAACATTGTGCTAAAAAAAAGTTGATGAGAAAATACATTTTGTCAACTGAAGTGCAATTTTTAATTTTGTTAAAGAGGAGATATAACCTAAAACTTCATGGAAAAACAGCTTTAATGATTTGCACATGTTCCTTAACAGGCATGCCTTTAAAGAGGGTGTTGTAATCAGTCCTCCAGCATATGCAGAATCAGAGGTTTAGAGCATCCTTAAACCCCCAGGCTTTGACTGAGCCTGTAAGCTTGAACTACTCGCTTGGAGTAGTTCACCTCCAAGAGCATCATTTAAAACCATTGGGATAAATCAAACAAGGAGGAAGAAGGCATAAAAAGGCACATCAGTATCCTAAAATGACTCTGTAAAGGGTTCTCTACACTCCAGAATGGCAGCACTTAGAGCTCACTTAGTACTAATAGGATGACTGAAGGAGGATCACTTTTCTGGGAAACAGGAATAAGGAATGTAGCCACATCCCTTCCCAGATCTGAAGACAGAAGTAGGGGAAGCAGCTCTCCCTGACATTCTCTCCCCCACATCTCAATCAGCAAAAACCTCTTTTTCTGGCTTGTTTTGTGCCCCATCACCACCTACCTAGGCCTTTGAAAGATGCTTCTGTGCTTGCTGCCACAAAACAAGAGGCATCACAGTAGATTACACAGGAAGGACATTAAACAGCTTTTATTTGGAAAAAAAAATTTGTTTGTTGTTAAGGTCCACAAACATTGATGAAAAAAGGCAAATATCTAATGCAGAAGACAGGGTGCATAAAAGACCACAGCTGGCTATACCACATTTTTATTTCTTCACTGTAAAATGAAAGATGCAATAAAAAATTGTACCTTGCCTCTTAAGCACAGTATTGAATCTTCAAGTTCTGCCAAAAAGATGTATCATTACTAGTTTCTTTAAAAAATTACTGGTTTCATTTAAACTTTTCCACCAAATATCTTTTCAAAAATAGGTATAACCCCTTCACTGCCATTCTTTCTTTATTCTGTTCAATCTCACACGCATACATGATACAATTTTGAACACCATTTACCACGGATCCATTGTGAGAGCAGTAAGGGAAACCTCCACTGTAGAAATAACCATTTTATGCTACAGCAATTTTTTCTCAGTTGTCCGATCTCTTTGATTTCAAAAGAAAGGACACCAGCTTCATTCTTAAATGGTTGCTGTCATTTATGCCTGGGCACATACTCACCAAGTCCAAGAAAAAGGTCAGTTCAGTCAGCAAGCAAGTAACTGAGGGAACTACTAACTCATAGCCTGTATGTGCAAGCAGTTAAGGAGTAAGTATTGTAAATAAGGAAGCTGTGATTCCACTAGAGCTGCTGCTCAGTAGGGATAAAGAAAGCGCTCCAATGCTGCTCACTTATAGCTGACTTGGGTGTCTGCAGATAGAGTGAAGTAATCTCCTGGGCAATGACATGCAACTCTTCAGACAGCACCCTCACTCCTCAAAATCCTTGCTTTCCACATAGGCTATTATTACTGCACCATATCCATCATCCTGAAACCTCCAGCTGACTGTATCATAACAACACTTCACTACTGATGGAGCATATTTTATACATCAGACAATACTGTGATTTTTTGATAGTAGTGACTCTGCAGCCTTTTCTCAAAGGAGTGAAATGATTCTTTTCCCCTGAGTAAATTAGGTATTAGTTTGTGACACAAAAACTCCACTTTTTAAAAGTTATGTCCTAGAATCACTGTTTTATTTCCACCTATTTTTCTCTGCAGCTACTGGGGTATTTGTCCTAAAGACCTTTTTTCCCCTTTGAGTGAGGGGATGAGTTACTGCAAGAGCTGCAAAAGCCCCTAAAAGGATGGCTTTCAGTGTAACTTGGGTACTGAACTACTGCTGTCTTAGAAAATGTCTCCCTTAATGACATGCTTTGGCATCTGTTTTAATTTTAGTTGTGCTGACATAGCAGAGAGGACTTTGTTTTCCTTCATTTTTGTTTTCTCTAGGGAGTTTCCACAGAATACATATAACACTCATAACCTTCTCTTACAACACCTGTGAGATGGATAACACTAGCAGCTCCTGTATTCTTTCTATACCTCTAGTCAGGTCTATTAAGAAGACTTTTGTTTAGTCTTTGAGAAAACAAAATATTTCTTTTTTTACTGCCATCCCGAGAAACTGATTATTTCTCTACACCATACTGTGCTACTGCCTTCAGTCACATCACTTTGGAAAGAATCCATGTGTTTTTTCCTATATTATACTATGGCACAAGAAGATTAAAGTTATTCATTTCATTGAAGGTGATCTTTAGTTTCACATGTTGCTCATTGAGAGTGTTTATGCCCAATTAGATACTCAGGAGGTTTTGTCACTTAACGTTCTTTCAACTGGCTTCAGAAGAATAATGTTCATTCTTTAGAACTAGCTAAAATTAAAACCTAAGTCAATGCAAATCATATGAATTGTGAATCACAGTCTCCATGACTGGAAGTTTCCAGATGTACAGACGCCGAGTTCTCCTTCAGAGCTTTCTGAAGGGAAAAGATGGGCATTTTCTAGCTATATAGGGGCCTGCATTAAAAAGAGAGTGCAGCATAGGAATGATACTGAATAGCACTGGTGTTCAGTGACATGCCTTTGCTATAAATACATAGAAATAAATAAGCCATGCCCCCAGTTCTTGCCTGAATTAGGTACACAACTGATGCAACTGATGTCCACATAAAACAGTGTTCCAAAATAATATCTAAGGTTGATTGAATTGCATTAAATCTAATACCTTTTGAAAAATATAAAATTTTCATCCACATTTGGGGGTATATTTTTCTTTTCATTTTCTTAACTGTTTGGGAAAATTATTGATCTGATCTTGGATGAGACATGCCTGGCCCTGATTTGCATGTGTCTGTAACTTTGCATCCTGTTTTAGATGTCTGTCTTCCTTAGATATTTCAGGCACACCCAGCACTGAACATACGAGCACTATGCCATATTTTTAGCTGCCCTCCCCACTTTGCTTCAACAAACCTCAGTACAAAAAAAACCAGGATCTAGCCTCAAGGCAGGCAAGGACCACCCCTGTATTCCAAAGTACCTTTCCAAGAGCATTGCTTTTAAAGCCAGTTTTCTCCTGTAGGGACTGACAAGCATGAAGTCAAAGCAGATTTTCTTATGCCAAAATAGACAGGCATGTTTTACTGCTCCTGTTGCAGAGAAAGATTAAGCTAGTTGCAGCGAAAACAGAGCTTTGTGAAACCTAGAAACTGAGCATGCACTATTTAGCTTATAACATCAAATTGCCTTGAACCAAATATAAATGTAATTAAAAGTATAACCAATGAAAGCTTATAAGCTTCTTATATATATTTTATGTATATGTCTGAGTAATGTGACCACCAGCAGGGGAAACAAGTACACATACAGCAACACACGGGAAGCACCAATTCAAGAAAAAAACTGATAAATACAAAGACAGATGCAAAAGAGATAGATAAAAAAGGTTACAAGGGGCAGGACATCTTGATGCATACAAATGAAAAATGACTGACCAGAACCAAGGTAAGCAGTAAGAGAAGTATTTTATACTCCTCTTCCAGTAGGCAGGCAAAGAGCATATTAACATCAGGCAGCAAGAGGAAGGACAGCGAAGGAAGAGAACAGGCCCACATATGACCAGACTGCCCCTATGGAAGAGCTATCTAGCCTTACTGCCTCCACCTCAATAACCAAGACTAGCATGGACATAGCCATCAGACTTCATGGCATCAGTGTCATGGCCCCACATACACAGCAGTTATTTCAGATATCTATGATAAGGACAAATAATTTTGCATATGTAGTGAAGATGACAAATATTGTTTAAGCATTAAGCATTAACACAAAATGAGTTGTTAATGAATGTATTTAATAAAGGCTTTTGAGTTTAAAATTGGCCTTTATCAGTCTGCTAAAAACTCCAATCATAATGATCTCTAATTCCCTACATGTAAATACATATTTAGTTGCAAGATTACACTCTTTTTAGCTTTAATGATCACAAAGTAAGAATACGAACAATTATTTTTTCTGCCTGCTAGGCAGAATTAAATTTAACTCATTCAATTCAACTAAATTTAACTGTGAGGGTTTAAATTTAAATTTGCTGTGAGGGTGGTGTGCCTGAATCCTATCAGGACATGTGCCTCTTACTCAGTGAAAATTGTTAAGTACAGGTAATTCATATAGCAGCACAACTATTTTAATGACCAGAAAGTGGAAATCTGGGCAAAGCTTATGATATGCAGTATCAGCTTATGCAGTTTATGACTGCAGTAACCAAACACAGAAATTTTCAGTGTAATCTGACTGCTGACATGTTGTTTGCAGGACAAGTCTTTCTCTGGTGTAAGTGGCCAAGCTCCATGGCAGTCCATCAGACCCAGCAAAGGTACTAATCTCATGCATGAAAGTTACTGCTTTGCCATTTGGTCACCTCTCAAATACTTGCTAGCAAAATGTACTCCCTGAAAACCCTAGCAACTAATTTTCTGTCTGCCATTTTTAAGGTGCCGCTGCTTACAGATACAGTATGGAATCTTTTGCTGCTGTCTACATACGCTCTATTTTTAATCAGCTCTCATTTTGCAAAAGCACTCTTTGGCACAAAAATGTGCACATCTCACTGTCCTTCAATAACTAGAATTTCACCTCCTCTTCCCTTTCCACTGTAATTTGTCTGAAGATATTTTTCTTTTATCTTCTGCTCATAAACTTCATACAGAAATAGTAGGACTGATTAGAGGAGCCCTGTGTTTAATCAGCAGTGCTGCCCACTAGCCCTAAGCATTTGATTTGCATGTTTGCATAGTCTTTAGCCACATCTTCCTCAGTATGTCACCAGAAGGATATAATTCTGTTAGTCTGCATCAGATGCTGTTATTGTATTTGTGGGCTGATGCTGTAACTGAAAACCTTCTCTGCCTGAATGTTGGGCTTATCATTTTTGTGTGCTTACCTGAAAAATTGCTTAAGCATGCCTCTAACACTGCATGCAATAATGGCTTTTGTCATTTTCCCTTTTAAAAATCTAAAAATTAAAATTATACTTCACTAGGTATTAGGAATTTTACAATGTCTTACAATATTTAATAATGCACTCAAGGTTCAATCAAAAGTACACCTGCGACTTGGTAGGCAAAACCAGAATGTTGTTATAGAAGATCCCAAAACAAAGTTTCCTGAAGTAGAGATAAGAAACAGTTACACAATAGTAGGCAAAAGAGAGATTGTTTGAATCTATAAGCTGATTACACTGCTTCCTTGCTTAGCCTAAAGTGCTGTGGTTGTCCCATTTCAAACTCCACTGTAATGCAGTAAATTTTCAAGTCCCAAAATGACATATTAGTATATGTTGAATTAGGAATATACTTAGCATCTCTGATCATGAATTGATCATAATTTCTGTGAGACTTGATAGGTGTTTGTGGATCTAGAACTTACAACTTTGAGAGACACGACGTTTTGTCTGGTTCTTGGTCCCAGTGGGAGTTATGGACTGACTAGGATTCCTGACTACTCTTATTAAAGCCTCCTGTGATTTTTGGACAATCCTATGTATTGTAACATAAAAGAGAAAGCCTAGGCAATAACACTACATGATTTAAATCCCTGAGGATTCACCTATGTTCTTCATATCTCATTGCATGCCACGGTAGGCAACTGAGATCTTGATAGCTACTTCTTTTTCTGATTCCAGCGATACCAGGTCTTGGATACCATGTCTGCCCTGTTATCTGTTATCTACTACATTTTCTTACCCATTGCTAAGATAGCCTATTTTTTCAGTTTACAGATTTACCATACCACTGTCCCATATAAGAAATACTCCTCTTTGTATATAGTTCATTTAAAAACATCTTTCAAACAAGTTTTCAGTGAAAGGCAAAGTAACATCATAACTTCTAATAGCATAATTCCAGATGTTCTTAATAAAGTTAGGAAGCAGAGTTGGGGCAGGAGGTTGTTAGAGTGGATACTGGACACACTTGCATCATAATCATCCTTAGATGCCTTTTGTTTCAGGCTGCAGGCATTACAGACAATCTCCTGATGGAAGAGCTTTCTGCTCATAAGCAGCTTTATTAGTTTCTTTGGGCATGGAAATGTTCCTTGATTGGACCAAGACCTTCACTCCATCTGCCTATGCAACTTTTGTCACATAAAACTACTTCCTACCACCTGGGTGACTAAGGTTGAAGCTTTTGCAGCGTGAAGTGTCTTCACCTGTTAAGCAAAATATTTTAAATATTTTGTACACTGACAAAATGCTCCACAGAAATATTTGAATAGGAAAATTAAAGTGGCTCATTACCAGCTCTTGACTGAAACCAGACATGACCATAATTAAATCACTGCAGGGTGACATTACGCTTCATGTGGCTGATCTCTACCACAATGTTTGAGAAAGCTTATCAACTACCAAACATAGATAACAGCATGGTGTAGCTTCCTAATTTGTGCTCTTCACTTTTAGCACTGTTTACAATTTTATACCATTTATTGTATCAGCAGAAAAGCTTAACTGGCTTTTGCATGTGTCGTCTTTGTACAAGTTTGTTTTCTCAGATATTCTTATCAAGATTGGATTCATGCTTTACATGAAAATACCTGGAGAATTGCTCATTAGTAAAAGCTTATGGAGCAAGGGTTGTCAGAGCAATCTTCAGAGCTATAGCACACAAAACTCATTTGATATCAAGCCTTCAAGATTTGAGACCCTCAAGATTTAAACCAAATTTTGCAATATTTTTTTTTAGCTATTTATGAGTAGTATAGATGGATGGTTATGATTAAGCAATTGCACTGTGAATTTGTTTTCTTGGCTAACACTTTGTTTCATGAAAAAGTGAAGACAATCCCAAGATGAATGAGAGTCACCAGGAATGAAATCAGGACTGAGCAGTAACTGGGGGAAAGGTAATTTCAGCAGTGGCAGATCCTGACCACCATCTCATTGACCACAGACTCAAATGGAAGAAAGAAATACACCTGAGGACTAATTAGTATAAGAAGTGAGAGATTTAATAAGCAAATTGGGGGTTGAGTACTAATTGATTAAAAAGCTGTGGAAATTGTGACCAATGAATGCTGATGCCTTTGTTTGTTAAAATATAAAAACAGTGTAAAGTTTAGAAGATCAGGGAGTCAGGATTTTGTGTGCTACCACCCAGGTCCCTCCTTTGCACACTCTAGGATAAAAAAATAGAAATATATCAACTTGGTGTGAGAACTGGCATTGAGTAATGAACCCACATTCAGGACAACAATTTACATTTGAAGTTGCAAGCAGCACTCAAGGAACTTGTGTGTTCATATCATACCCAAAGTCATCTTCACAGACTTTAGCTGTAACACACTGGAAGACAAGCCAAGAAGAACCTACCTCACTTTATTCAACAATACTCTAAATGGTGTTGCGTTGCAGAAATTCTTGGATCTTTTCAACACACTAAAATAACTGGGTTTTTAAATTTTCTATCAGAAAGTGGAAGCTAGATAATATAGTGGTGGTTTCTTGGTCTTTATTTTAGTACACATTCTGAAAGATGCTCTGGAAACTGAACTTTTTTCTTCAGAAGAGGTTTAGAAATAAGTATATCTAAACATTGTTTGACATAGCATCTCAGAGTGAAAGGATGCAACTTGGTCACATTTTGAGGTTGTCAGCAGGGTTCCTCTAGTGGCCATGGGTGTTGGTGTTTAACATCTAGACATTTTCTAGACATCTAAAAAATGTGCTTTGTCACATGCTAGGCCATGAAAACCTGCCCCCAGACAGGACCAACTGAATAGATGAAAGCAAACGGAATACTTATTGCCTTTTTGTGATAGCCCTGAAGGTCAGCAGTATCCACTCACTCCACCAGAGATTGGAAATTTCTGCTCATCAAATTACATAAAGGGGGATATCAAACGAAACCACTATTTCTTCTAAATGACCTTCCTGTCATAGACATTTCAAGTACATGGGAGCTGCTAAAATGAAAGTTCACTTAATATAATGACATCAGTGTGTTCCAAGTCTTTGGCTCACATATGAACTCTGTGGCAGAGGGCCTAGCTCTCTGCAGTCATTTCTTCCACTGTATATAAGCTCCCATGGCATCTGAACAGTAATTACAAGGACAGATTTAAGCAACTTACAGTGGCAATATTACTGAATACGTATTTGACCAATGAGTATCTTCACTTCTGTGAATTCAAAAAAGGCACTAAAAAAATTAGGGATATTGTAAGAGACTTTGAGCAGCAAGGAAAGATGGAAGTGCTCTATGGCCTGCTAGGAAAAAAAAAAAAATAATCCAGAAGGTGTTTTCTCCTTCCTTAGGTGAAAAGCACACTGCAACCAACAGGTCACAACATACTGTTCCTGTTTCTTTAGCTGTGCTGTGGCACAAAAAAGAGTGCATTCAAATTGAAAATCTTTTAAAAAAAAAATTGAAGCACAATCTTGAATGTCAGCTAGCAACTGCATGATCAGTTGACCTTGGCTGGACACCAAGTACCACCAAAGCTGCTCTTTCACTACTCCCCTCTTTCACTAGTCCCCTGGACTGAGGATAGAAAATAAACAAAAGGCTTGGTCAAGCTAAGGACAGGGAGAGATTACTCATTTAGTGTTACAGGCAAAACACACTCAACTTGGGGCAACTAATTGAACTTGTTACTAATCAGATCAGAGTAGGGTAATGAGAAGTAGAAGTAAATCCTAAAGCCATTTTCCCCAGCTCTCCCTTCTTCACTTCACTCCCCTTTTTTATCTACTTCTGGCTCACGAGGACATGG
Organism: Onychostruthus taczanowskii; assembly: GCF_017590055.1. NCBI lineage: Eukaryota > Metazoa > Chordata > Aves > Passeriformes > Passeridae > Onychostruthus > Onychostruthus taczanowskii. The sequence continues at coordinate 44,420 of NW_024500439.1, forward strand.
GGAATGGGGCCTGCAGTCAGTTTATCACATGGTGTCTCTGCCACTACTTCTTCCTCAGGGAGGGGTCTCCTCACACTGTTCCCCTGCTCCAGTATAGATCCCTCCCAGGGGAGTGAAAACTGCATGAACTTCCCCAGTGTGAGACCCTCCCACAGGCTGCAGCTCTTCATGAACTGCTCTATCATGGATGCCTTCTATGGGGTGCAGTCCCTCAGGAAGACTGCTCCAGCCTGGATCCCCCATGGAATTACAAGTCCTGCCAGCAAACCTGCTCCAGTGTGGGGTCCTCTGTCCATGGGGACACAGGTCCTGCCAAGATCCTGCTCCACCATGGTGCCCCCACCAGGTCACAGTCTTCTTTGGACATCCACCTGCTCCAGGTCTGGAGGTCTCCATGGGCTGCAGGTGGATCTCTGCTCCACCATGGACCTCCATAGGCTGCAGGCAGCTCTCTAACCATGGTGTTCATGATGGGCTACAGAGGAATCTTCTCACAGAAGCCACCACCCCTATAGCTCCTGTGACACCAAATCTTTGCCATGCAAACCCAACACAAACTGCCCTAAAGAGCTCTCACCCACCTCCCACATATCATCTTAGCAGCACTGCTGCTTCACACTCATTAGTGACAGGCATGTCACATGTTAACTGCTGCTACAGGTTTTGATTTCAATATTTATTTCAGTAGGAAATGAGCTCATTCCTTGCCACTTTTGGTATGTTTCTTGATAGAACACAGTAAAACATATGAAAAGGTGTCATTCACGAGTACTAGAATAGCATGAGGATTGATGATTCAGCACGGCAGTGTGTTAAGTTTCTTAAAAAGTGCGTTATAACAGTACAACCAATACAGAGCAATTGTGCTGACCTGTTACAGTAGCCATGATGATTGATAGATTCCTTATATCTGTCTGTGAACAAGAAAACAACTTTCAAGATTTCTAAATTATTTTTAAGCAATGTTTGTAACCTTACATGTTGATTTGGAATAAAAAATGGAAAATTTAATCCTTGCTTGCAATATTTGAGTTTGCTTTCTCTGCCATTAATAAATCCTGAAAAAAAAAAAAAAACAAACAAACAACCAGTAGTGGGGAAAATGTGTTGCCTTTTTCCTTCATCAAATTCAATGCTTCTTTCAGTATTTTTAGATATTAATGTTATGAAAATAAAAATTACTCAATTTTTCCTCATTATATCTCTGGAAAGTGCCTATTCTTCAGCACCTGATCCTTAGTTCTAATATCTCTTATTTCTCTTATGCATTTCTCAGCTACTTTGTCCTGCATTTTGGAAAGAAAGCAATTATTAACCTCATCAGTGAAGGTGCACAGACCTTACACTTTGCTCGAAGATTTAAGACATGTATGGGACAAATTCCTGTGGCGTTAAGTGTTGCAGAAATGACAAATTCATGTCACTAAGCGCTCTTAGTGCCATATTTCTCGCTCGCCAATTTTATTCCTCCCTGGATACATTATCATTTTTAGCTATTAATCCAAGCTACTCTCTCAGGCAAAACTTCCTCTGGAAGTTTTATAATTCTGCCAAATGGAGAGAAGAGAGACCCGGGTTTTATGTGTGTTTCCCTGTTTTTGAAGAGGAAACAATACTATATGTTCTTTGGTGTTTCAATCTGAGTATTTTCTTATATTTCCTAAATATGACCATTTGTTACACTTGATGTGGAACCTCAAGTGTAACCAGCCTGTAAATGAAAATTAGAGCTTAGTCTGAAACTGTTGATTGTTTTCAGCATCATCTAAAAGTACAAGTGCTTTTTTCAACACGGCAATGACACAAGGCCACATCAGTCCACTTTCAACAGGGTACATAGAACAGTGGCTTTAAAATGCCTAATAATCACTTAATAATCCAAGCAGAAAATTAATGGCATGCTTCCAGAAAAATGGACAAGAAAGTAAGTTCAAGATTCTTCAGTTCAAGAATAGAAAAACAGAAAGCAGACCATAGAATAATTTGTGTTCTTTACACCTTTTAAATGTTGGTATTTTTAACTGTCATGGACAATACCTCAGATTGTTAACATCAACAGGCAGCAGATAACCACAGACATAAAGGATGAATGTCCAAAACTGAGCTTCTGAATTCTCAAGCACAGGTCTACCATTTCCTAGCTAAAACCTGTGTAGGCTTGTTGTAAAACATAGAAATACTCTGGATTAAACAAAAGTGACATGACTAAATCCTGCAATAAAGAAAGGCATGTGCCACACCACAAGGCAAATTCCTCAACTTAGAGGCAGATCACATGTGTTTCTGCATATATTCACATGAAGAAAAGCAGGTTTATAAAATAGGAAAAAGGGGAAAGTCCTTGAAAATGCAGCCAAAAAAAGAGCTCAGAGGTGTTTAGGGATTTGGCCAATGACACTCATGATCGGTAACTGTAAGGACCAGAATAGCACAAAATCAACACTTTCCCCCAGGTCTCCAGGACCAACAGCAATCTTCCCAAGAGAAGAGAGAAGTTAAGACTAGGTGAATGTTACATTTGGAATGGGTGTATATGTGAAGTTGATAATGGTGCGACTACCACCAGTTTTTAAAACCTCAGTATCACAAAACACACTGTTTTTTCATCATGCTTATAATGAAAATACATGAAATACATGAATATAATACATTAAATACGTAAAAGTAAAGCAGAAATAAAACGTCTAATAAAAATGCCTTACTAGGTTATGTAGACAGAAGCTTCTGTGAGACACAAATCTACCAAAACCCACTCAAAGTTTAACCAGTCAACCAACAATTAAAACAAATATTTAATGAATCATGTTTTTTCAGAATCTCTTAGAAAGACTCTGTAATATTTGAACATGCCAAAGAAGATAATCAAGCCTGAAATATAAGGACAGAGAAAATCAATATTGAAGTCAAGATGGAATGCCACGGAAGTGTCTGTTACCAAGCTTTGCTTGGTAACAAGCAAACATTCAGAGCAGGAATGTTTGCTTGTTTGCAACATTTCAGAGCAGGATCAATTAAACAAGGTGCAGAAAGATTCCAAATGTTTCATCCAGTGAAAATAATTGTACACATTATGAGGCAGTGTTGAATTGTACCCACATTGTTGTTCTAAGATAAAGTTGTCATTGTCATTGTGCAGTCAACATCCTGCACTGCCTCAAGGCAAGGTTGTCCTCTCCTGCAAATCTAAAGGAAATTTTGCCACTGATCCCAGTGGAAATAAAAGGCAATGTAGAGAATGAAAAAAGATACAGCAAAATAAAAACATCTCCAACACCGATATATTTCTGCAGCCCTCATTTGTTGAGGTGAACACCTCATGTATGGAGACACGAGGTTTGATTCTATGTTTCTCAGAAGACTGATTTATTATCTTATATATTATACTAAAATGCTACATTAAAACTAAAACATTATACTAAAAGAGCAGAGAGAAAAGAAAGATCCGAAGGCTACAAAGAACAAGAATAGAATAGAATGCATTACAAAATCCTGTGACTGCTCACAGCCTCAGTACAGGTGGCTGTGATTGGTCATCAGTTGAAAACAATCCACACGGACTAATGGAAGATGCACCTGTCACATTCCACAGTAGCAGATAGTTACTGCTTATATTTCTTTCTTGAGACCCTCAGCTCTCAGAAGGGAAAAATCCTAGGAAAGGATTTTTAATAAAATATCATAGCTACACTCATTGATACTCAAGGTTTGCCTGCATATTGTATCACCGTTTCATTTAACTGTACAAGACGAATGAGTAGTTGGTATCATTGGTATCATGAAATCCTATTTATATTTCTAAACTGACACCATACACTACTCAGAAGTTTTTACACATAGCTCAGAGGGCTTGCTAAATGCATTCGATGTGATTGCTAGCCAGTTCTGTGGGTGCTTGAAGAAACAGTCACTTTCAATTGTCTTAGAATCTCTGCAGCCTGCAGACACTTCATCATGCATGGCTTGCACTTACTATCCAGAGAGACTCTCCTTCCACTGACTATAATAAAGTGCTGAGCTGTATTTGGATTTTAACTACTTTCCCATATGGAAAGGCTATGTCACTCAGAACTACCATGATCCTAAGAAACCATTGTGCCTCTTCTCTGCTCAGCGTGTGTAGGATTGGCTCCTCGGTCACGTGCAGCTCTGGGAAATTCAAATGTAGTATTTGTGCTGGAGTTGCACACAGTGATGGTAGCAAGGTGATAGGACAGGGTTGCTGGATGATAAGACAAGGCTGCTGGATGATCAAGCATACAAGCAAGTGAGCCACAAGGGAATGCCAAAGGTGGCTGTTCCTCACTGCCTTGCTGTCTAGCTGAATATACAACTATCCCTCAGTGAAGAACTGCTGCCATTCTCTGCTTACAAATAACTGCTGGGTCTCTGCTTAAGGGGTAGGTTCCCCATGTCTTGTGGATCTAGGAAGACTTGAATACACATTTTGAGTCTGGCTAATTAGTGAATTATACTTCTTTGGCCTTGGAGCTGCAGGAAAACAGCAGTAGTAATTTTGTTCTGCTCAAGAGGAGGAACAAAGACGTTTACGTATCTAAGAGTCCATATAAATACTCTGCATGAAATCCAGTTGAAAAGTCTTCTGACACACAGATGGAAAAGCAGCAGAGAGATAAATATGCTGCTCTAACAATACACGAATTTTGGGTGTCATATTTTTGTTAGAATTAGAAGCCAGATTCTTCAACACCTATAAAGGTCTCAATAATAACAATAGAATTGTGGGGATTAAAATGAGCTAGCAGTAAGACAATAAAGCCAAATAAACAGCTTGATAGACTAGCTCAACATTTACAACTTCATGAACTCATGATCACCCTTCAGCTGCTGCCATTTCAGGTGCAGAACTAGTATCACTGAGACTCTTTCAAAGTATTTCAACCAAAGAATTACATGTTCAAAACACTATCAGAGCAACAAAAAGACATTTTCTAGCTTGTGGAACATTCTGAACAGGAAGTCCTGGTTATAGTTTGTTTTGTGCTAGAAACAGGAACACTGAAATCAGACTACCTGACTTAGCCATATAGCATTGGTAGCAGTAAGGCCATCTTCAATCAGTTTTGGGGACTTTAATACAGAATGTACACACACCTGAAAAGGAGGAATGACTAGAACTCTAAGTATGTGTGGAAGTGTTTTCCATCTGGAAATCAAAGCAACAGTGTCCTTTATCCAAAGTGTAATACTGTCCTGGTTCCAAGGTAACATGCTGGATTTTTACTCTTATAATGCCTACTGCATTATAAATTGAAATACATTTAAATGTATGGCAAGTCATAAATATACAATCAGGACAGAATTTGGCTCTTCCAAATCCTCATCCTTTCAGCTACAAACCATCTTTCTAAGGTTAATTCTGTTCTCAGGTATCAAAGAGCTAGAGTTTGAGAATGAGTCCTGGGATGCTTGTGAGTGCCCTCTTCTTGTTCTGACAGCCAGGTAACAAGAAAGGATCAGACAGGGACATCAGTGTAACAGTGAATGTGAATGGGACAACCAAAACTCTCAGGGGGTGTTCATCCAAGACTGATAATGATAAAGATTAAGATAACAATCAGATGGATTAAACAGTAATCAAGCAATTAACAGAGACTTTGGTGGGGAAAAAATCCTCTTAAAAAGCAATATAAAAACAGCAAAAACATTTGCAGCAGTGGAGACAGCAGCTGCTGATGCTGGGCAGACAGAGCAGCCTCACTGAAGGGCACTGCTGGGCACTTGCACCCTCTTTCTGTGGGGGACATAGGGGAGGGAACCCACGTAGGCATGTGCCTATGGGACCTTGCAGGGGGCTTCCTCAGTGGCTTGGCAGTCTGAGCTGCAGGGGTGAAACAGGTGAAAGTGAAATAAGCTGCGCCCTGGGGTTCATCATTCCATGTGTATGGTCATCCTGTGTGAAGCACATAGATACTATCAAAAGACTGTTATGCCACCTCTGATATGTTGTGATACTAAGAATATATAGGTGCAGGCAAGGTAACAACTGAAAACCAAATGGCTTCTTGTTGTAAAAACACTGAAAAGGGGATGTGTAACAGTTGGCAATTTAATCAAGTTGACTGACTAGAGAAAATTGTAACTACAGAGAATTTTGCAGAATTGCCTGCTTTTGGAGACAGTTGCAACCTTGGCTGACATCGAAGCAAATTTTAGCACTGGGTCTAAAACTGGACTACACTAGGAGAAATCTACTGGCTGCTTCCAAGCTTGGAACTGATCTTCAGTGACCCCTGAGGAAACCTGTCTGTCCTTCCTTGACCTCTAGCTTACATGAAGTCTTACAGAACTTCAGATTTGCAGCAATGTCTTTTGGTGACACCAGGAAGACCTAGAAAAGTTGAACAGAATAGCAGTGACATCAGAACCCTGCTTCTTTCTCTCAGCACAGATATTGACTTCAGAAACTTCCTACCATTTTCCCTGGAAAAACCTCTGAGTACTAACCAAAGTCACTACATTGGAAGACCTTTTACCTATGTTAGTCTTGTTACTCAGCTACCAATCAGCTTCTGCTGACTATCCAGTGTCTGACCCACTCCAAAGATAAAACGGAACCAGGATCTTGCCATGCTATTCAAGAGTGTACAGTAATATATTAAATATTATGGTAATTTTGTAATACATTACATACTTCCTCCAGAAACAAGATGTATTCTTTGCATGTAGCACGATACAATAACATCTCTGGCAGCAGTAAGGGACATGCCTTTGAAAGCAGTGACCTCCTTTCAAGTGGAAATGACATTGGAAAGAATGAAATAGAAAATCAGTGTTTTTAAAAAGTGCATACTTCAATATTCTGTTGAAAGCAGAAAAAGACCTTCAAGTACAGAAATGCCATGTTTCAAAAGTTTTTATGTTTGAGAGTATGAAAATGCTATGCATTCATGAAAATAATTGTGCAAGGTATTGCAAAAGATGTCATTTTTTATTCAAAACATGAAAGAACTAAAGTCTTTATTTTCAGTTTTAGTATGAATATCTTTGTGTTTCAAAAAAATAAGTATTTTCTACCTTTCCTGACTTCCTTTCTTCATCAAATAAAAGCATGAGTATATGCACAAACAGTAGAATATAAAAAGTGCCAACAAACATCACACTTCCTGATAAATCCTCTGCAGCCATACCTGATTATGAAAAACGTGCATTTTTTTTAGCATAGTCTGTTCAATGATGGCAAGTACTTGGTCTGTTTTGCTACCCAAAATTCAAGAGGGCCTTTTACGGCAGCTGGAAGGTCCATGAGAGTACTTTACACTCCCCTACTCAGTGGTACATGAATGCACTCACATAGAAGATTTTAAAACATCTCCCAAATATGACTATCCTAATAGAGTAGTACTGGGCCATTTTCCTAAGCTTTGGAGAAAAGGACAAGATTTCCTCCTTAAAACCCCTTGCTGCTGGCAATCAGCTTATCCATGGTAAAATGCAGGGACTATCTACCACCTTTGAAAATAGTGTGCTCCCACAGATTTTCATCAAGACATATCAGAGTCTACCCCAGTAAGAGAAGTAAAACTCTACAGAAGAAGTGAAAATGAGGAGGAAGTGGTTTATGTTGTGGTCCTAATAAGCAGTGCTGCTATAGTTTCTCTGGCCTTCTTCCTTTGTAACATACTGAAGAAGCTTTCCCAGCATCTTTCATACTTGAAAATTTCCCAAAATACACATCTCCAATTTTAAGATATGGTCTTGGGTTACAACCAATTTTGTTTCATTGTTAGATCAACAGGATATAATGACATAAGCTTGCTTCTGTGTAACATTACTCCCACGTTTAGGTTTGCCTCCCTAAATACCCAAACAAAACAGAAACTGTTTCAAACCTCTGTAGAGGTTTAAACTGTAAGGTAAGGCTGATCTGTTATTAATACAGAAAAAAAGGAGAGAGGGAATACTCATCTGGAGTTGGGAAAAAGTCAGACCAGATGAGACCAGCTGTTTTCAATAGGTTTGTGAATTTAGAATTTATAGAAATCTGCTGTGTAACTGCATCTGAACAATGCCTTTATTTGAAAAATACACCCAGCAGAGAAGCTTGATTAATAAAAACTACCTTTAGCTAAGATCTTACTGCTAGAATAAACTTGGGTTTCTTACTTTGGGTAAGTATATCTGAGAGATACACATACCACATGACCTTATCTCTTATTTATCAAAAATATCATGTCTATTTCCACTTTCCAGCTAAACTCTTCATGGATAATTGTATATTTTCTTTGACATAATTGATTATCTTACTGAGACAGCTCTCTCCATTAGCAGTGTTAGAATGAAACAACACAGCTGGTTATATCCTGGGGTGAATTCTCCTTTTCTTCAGTTTTGTAATTTATTTATTTATTTCTAACTGATGATGCAGAAATATCGTGTGGATTCCACATTCCACATTATTTTTGCCAAGTCAAAATTACTCTAGTGTTTAGTATAGCAGATCCTGTCTTGCCGTGATTTAAAAACAAGTCTGGAATCAAGAAAACACTTGGAACTCACATGACCACTGACCCATCACAAACAGCATCACCAGTTTCTTTACACGTTTCTAATTTATGGTAGGCATCTTTTAAGACACTGATTTTGATTTTAATTTTTTTTAATTTCTGGCAGCTGAAGAGGAACTGTCAGTGTGAGTTCAGCAGTCAAGAAAGAGTTAACTATCGTTACTGCCTAAATCCATAGTCTGTCACTCCAGCCTGTACAAAGCTGAACTGCTGTTGTGCAAAAGTTAGTGACATCTGTTCAGAGGAAGACCACTGTTCCCTGAGCTCCAATACAGCTATTTGCTAAAAGTTCTTTTTTCACATACATGCTTTCTCCCCCCACCTATTTATATACATCTTTTGTAGCAGTTTTACCAGTCATGAGGGCTTGAAGATATAACACGTTTCTTTAGGGGATCAAATCACTCTTTCCATGTGTGTAACAATCATGGCAGGGAGGGGAAAGGGAGTCCTCTTAAAATGAAATTCCTCAGCACTTCAAAATTCTGTATCCTTAAATTGTATTTCAAAATTGTTATCTTCAACTGAGTGGCTCTGTAATTTCAAGCTGCTTTTTGTAATTAATGGGTCTCTACACTGTCATGCCTGTGCATTTAGTGATGGTGCTGGAACAGGTTGCCCAGAGGTTGTGGATTCTCCCTCACTGAAGATATTCAGGAACCATCTGGACACAATCCTGTGCCATGTGCTTTGGGATGACCCTGCTTGACCAGGGAGGTTGAACCAGATGACCCACTGTGGTCCCTTCCAATCTGACCCATTCTGTGATCAGCAAAGTACTAACATAATGACAGCAATCTGGGATAGCACCACTCAGACACAAACAACTGGTGAGGGGCAGCTAGAATCAATGCCAGAAGTTCTGTGTAATCAATTTATATTCACAGGTCAAGCTCAAATTTGCATGGGTCCCAGTACTTACCAAAGGTAGTGTTTCTAAGAACAAGTTAAAACTACTGACAAGAGACTCAATGAACATGCAGTGAGAGTGCAAGCACACTTCACTGGTTTTAACGTGAATGTGAAAAAGCCGTAAACCACAAACCAGACCTACTGAGGAAAAGCCCATCATTCACCTCTTATAAGAAAGAATAGCTGGGGATAGCGGAGCGCAAGCTTTGTTTTTTCAAAAATCTGCCTTGATGTTGCTCATATGTACATCAAGTGTAATCTCAGCACTGATACCTGTACTACCACTGAGTGCCCCTGTTTCTTGATGCCTCAACCAGCTGTTCCCATTTGCTGTCTTTTACCTTGGACATTGGCAAAAAATTAATCTGCTCTGGCTGAAAAAGAATTTCATTACAGTAAAATTATATTTCTTCAACAACATTTTTATGAAGTGATGCAAGCCTACAGTGTCTGAGTGCATGCATGGTTTCACTGAAGCAGGGCAGCTAGGTAACACCACATTTCCCTGATTTTACCCCACCAGGCTGAGCAGTTGAATTCCACTATATATTTCTTTCCCTTTTCGCCTATGTACTCCCTTATTCTAAAGCATTAAGTCATGATGATGATTCAAGTTGCCATACTAAAACCACAAATAAAATTGTGATGTGTTTTCACTCAAGCTCAGTGTCTGAGCTTGTTTTCATCTTCTGTGTTGCATATTCTCTAATTTCTGTGCAGATGTGCAGCATTAGGTTTCATAGCCACATGTATTCTCTGTCAGGGGAAAAATAACTGGTTGTACTGCAGGTTGTACTGCAGCCTGTCACTTATCTCATGTCTCCACAAAAGGCACCTGCAGAAATATTGTTAAGTCTCTTCAGATTATATGCAATGAGATTGTGACTCTCTTCTCCATGAGAAGTATTCAACAGTGAAGGAAAAGAAAAAGACACCCACCATAGTGCTGATAGACAGAAATTTCACACTGCCAACACTATCACCACAGCACTTACACAACTCATCTATAACTTTGAGAAAAAAAATAAAGGACTTCTAATTCATTATTATGTTTCTTTGGGTAGAACAAGATGATTTCACTTTAAATGTAGAATTCTCAAGGCAATGGGAATACTTATAATGGGAAAACTGATACAAGAATACTAAGTGCCTTAGGGAAGGCTACACGACAATCCAGTTACATAATGATGACAACCCTTACATCTTCATTTCTGAAGTCCATTTATTCAATATCATTACTGATTTAATACTAATTGCATTATTTTCACTGTACAGCTTGGTGTCTACAACTGCATGATAATCAATTTACACTAAAGACACAAACCCTTTTTTAATGAACTGCATATATTACCATTTAGACGAGAGATGACTAGTGAAATGCCAGTTTATCGTCCAATCTTTGTATCAAATAAATTAAATAGCAGTAACTTTTCAAACTAGTTTAATTCCATTATTCCTCCAAGCTTTTCTGTAATGGTTACAGAAATTATGTCTGGGTTTTTTTGTTTTTTTTTATTTTTATTTTTATTGGAGCTTTGCTTCTCAGAAATTAAAATAACAATCCAACACACAGACATAAGTAATTTCATGTTTCAGCATGCTTTTAAATTCATTAATTAAAGTAGTCTAAAAGGCAAATTTTAGCTGGCTGAAGACTACATTTTTCAATGTGATGCTATTCAATAGACTATCATTAAATGGATTTTTACAGGCTTCCCAGGGAGGTCATGGAGTGTCTCTGGTGACATTCAAGACCCACTAGGACACGTTCCTGTGCAACCTGCTCTAGATGACCCTGCCTGAGCAAGGTTGGATAGGCTCATCTCCAGAGGTCCCTTCCAACGCTAATGATTCTGTGAATTTTGTGAGTGGTTTTAGTGATTAAAGTTGAAGGGTATGAATAAAAAAAAATATCCCACTTCAGGTCTCTTGTGTCCTATTAAGACTTCCTATATGGGCCTGTTCAAGCTGCCAAAGACACAAGTCCCCAGGGTACTTCCCAATACAACCTCAGGGTACTTCAGGATACTCCTATTTTCTACGCTGTAAATAAATAAATGCCTCTAATACATGGCTGTGTTTATTTCGATCATAGAACCATAGAATATTAAAGGATTGGAAAGGACCTTAGAGATTATGCAGTTCCACTCCTCCACCCACGGCCAGGGACACCTCCCACTACACCAGCTGGTCAAGGCCTTATCCAGTCTGGCTTTAAACATTGCCAGGGATGTGACATCCACAGCTTCTCTGAGCAGCTTGTTCCTGCGTCTCATCACCCTCACTGTAAAGCATTTCTTCCCAATATCTCACCTAAATTTCCACTCTTTTAATTTGTACCCACTCCTCCTTGTCCCGTAATTACAATTCCTAATGACGAGCTCCCCTCTGGCTTTCCCGCAGGCCCCGGACAGGACTGCTAATTAAGAGGACTACAGGCACTCACCACGTACCTGCAGCACTACACCAAACCTGCTCACCTTCACCAATCGGCACGCTCTATCTTTGGATACCAACCCAAATCCGTCATTACCAACTTCCTCTTTTAGGCCTAAAAGCCCCTCCATAAATTGTGCCGGATGCTCCCAGCACAATGCAGTTCCGCCTTTTGCCTTCCTCCACAAACTACACCGGGCTGGGCCTGTTTCCTTCCATGTGACCCGCCAGTGAGAGCCACTCCCCGCGCCAGGGATGCACCGGCACGGCTTCCCCTGTCCGGAGAATCACTGCGGCTCGCCTCCCCGCGGCTCGGCCGGGGGCAGTCACCCCGGCTCACCTCCCCCGGCCCGGGGCGGTGCCGCGCTTGCGGAGCCCGCCGCGTGCTGCAGGGGCGGGGCGGCGCAGGCGCGGGGCAGCGGCCGGAGCCGAGGTGAGGGGTGTGCGGGGCCGGGGCGGCGGGGCTGTGTTAGTGCTGGGGATGGTGTTGGCGGCCTCTCTGCTTCGCGGGGAAAGGAGTGGGGCCATCCCGCAGCTGCCTCCCCGCCGCCTTCCCGAGAGGTTCAGACCATATCCGGACGGTGCGACACGGGCCTGATCCGGGCCGGCAGCGAGGAGGTGCCGCAGCCGCCGGGGTGCAGCGGCCTCTGGTCAGCCCGTGGGTGCAGGGGGTCGGTAGGGGTGGCTGACGCCGTGTCTTCCCGGAAAATCGTAAAGTCACGGTGTCAGATGGCCAAGTCAGATGGCCTTGGCTTCCCGGCTGCCGCTCGGGCCGGGCCCCGGCTGCCTCCTGAGAAGAAGACGGAGCGAAAGAGATTTTACACTTCTGCTATGAGGTGATAAATAAATAAATAACAACTTCAGATACGGAGCTCTGGTGAATTAGCTGCGGTAGTGAGGTGTGTGTTCCTGCTCTGTTGGTCCCGGGTGGGATTCCCTGTGGCTGGCATCTGGAGTGCTGCAGGCAGAATGGAAAGGAAGGTTGCCCAACTGCTCATGAGGGGTTTTCCTCATTATGGGTGGGTTCTAGCTGTTACAGTTTTCTGTCCTTGGTTGAATTTATTTGCAAACTTTTTTTTTTTATTTCATATCTTCCTGTGACTTTAGTCTTAACTTTTCGGGAAGATGGAACTTCCTGTTGGCTTCTACAGCCTCATCAGAATGGGGAAGCTGTAGAGTTGGTGTAAACAGCTAGAGAAGATGTTCAGGGATTGTGTCCACACAAGATAAGAAGTTATCTGTCAATATATTCTATAAAGTGCTGAGCACTTGTATCATAACATCCTGCATATGATGTAAAGAATAGATTTATTGTGTCAGTTTTTGTACACAAGCTGCACGTTGTGCAGGTTCATCATATTTCTATAGTGAGTAAAGGGCATTTGAGGTCTGACTAATGATTGTAAAGCATGCCACTTTTGTATGTGAAACATACATATGTATATATACAAACTTCCTTCCTGAACGAAGTCTATGATGAAATCTCAGGTGAAGAAGCCAGATTGCCTCTTAAAAGTGTCATTTGAAAAGAAAAGAATTGTGGAAAGACTTTGATTGGAAGGAACCTTAAAGATGATGTAGTTCCAATGCCCCTGGCTCTGGGCGGGCATCCCACTAAATAGTGTTGCTCAGTGCTCCATCCAGCCTGGCCTTGAGCATTGCCAGGTTGTGGGCATCCACTTATCTGGGCAACTTTTTCCAGTGCATCACCACCATCACGGTAAAGAATTACTTCCTAACATCTAATCTAAATATTTCCTGTCTTGGTTTAAAACAAGTCCTAACACTATCTGCCCAGGTAAAAAGAAGATGAGATAATTATGAGGGCTGTTCTAACATTTTTCCTACAATTTTTTCTTTTTTTTTAGGTAATGTAAGTATTTTAGTTGGACAAGAGAGAGGAAGCAGGCATGTCAGCTCTTTGTCCACCACCATCTCCTGCAGTTGCTAAGACAGAGATATCTTTGAATGGTGAGTCACCATTATTAGCTGCCACTTTTGCTTACTGGGACAATATTCTTGGCCCCCGAGTGCGGCACATTTGGGCTCCAAAGACAGAACAGGTACTTCTCAGTGACGGTGAAATAACTTTTCTTGCTAACCACACCCTGAATGGAGAAATACTTCGGAATGCAGAAAGTGGAGCAATAGATGTGAAGTTCTTTGTTTTGGCCGAAAAAAGAGTAATCATTGTGTCATTAATCTTTGATGGAAACTGGAACGGAGACAGAAGCACATATGGACTATCAATTATACTTCCACAAAGTGAACTTGGTTTCTACCTGCCACTTCACAGAGTGTGCGTGGATAGGTTAACACATATTATAAGGAAAGGAAGGATATGGATGCATAAGGTAAGTTTATTGTTCTTTACTTAAAATAGTTGTTAGATTGTCTTTGTGCAGAAGCAGAAATTGAGATGGTGTTATGTGAGGTCCAGAGACACAAACTCAGAAAAGGCAGGTCTCTATACAGTTTTGAAGGTTAAAAATTATCAGATTATAAATCAGCAAATTCAAGGCTGGGATTTTTAGCCACGGGATTATCCTGGTGATACTGTATAGCCTTTATGAGACTGTGTAGTTGAAAGAGGTTTCCTGTGCAGTTTTTATCTCTATGAATTTCATATAAATTGTTGTTTTTAATTGTGTTAATTTTTGTGTTTAATCTAGGTATAATTGTAAATTTACTGTGTTGGTTCCTTGTTGAGGTTCAGAAAAGGGAACTGATACAATGAATCTTCCCATTCCTGTTTAAAATGTTTATTTTAAAAAAAGAGGGTTAACAAACAGTTTGTCAGGACTTAAACTGTGTAGAACCAAAGGGAGATCTGCAAAAGTACATCTGCTTCAGTCCAAGTATTTCTACTCCTGAAACTCAAAAAGGAAGACATGCTAACTTTTCTTAAGCACTGGAACTCTGATCTTTGGGCGAAGCATGGATATTTCCTTATTAAGTGAAATCTTGTATGTATTTTTCTTGAAACTAAATAACAGTCTAATGGTGAAAATTAAAATTTTTGTCATCTTTATGGAGTTCGAGCTGTCTTAGAGCAGTCTTAGCAGTCAAGCTGTCTTAGTGCCCATCAGCTGTAATGAATATGGTGATGCACATTTGTCTGCTACCTTCTGTTTTGAAAACCGTAGTCAACATGCTTTAAATATACTATTTGAGTGCTCTTATCTGAACTAATTACAGAAATAACAAGCTGATATTATTTTTGTGGTGATGTTTCCTTTTTGCTGTATTGCCTGATTATGGCTGGTAGTGCTTTCTGAAACACTGGCTTTTCTTAGTTTCTGGAGTTTATTTTTTAGAGGAAGGATAGTACATAAAGTTCTTTCTCAATGTAGTAGAAACACAAATATTTAATGCCTTATCTAGTCTTTAAAAACCGTCTTAGATGTTAGTGGTTTTAATGTAAGTGAATGCTGTCTCATGTTCCTGATTACATTTCTTCTTTCATTTAGTGTCCTCTGTACTGGCTTCTAATGAGTGTGGTCAAATAAGAATTATCCATCATTTTTAGCTGTAAAACATTTTCACAGTTTTTAGATACTGCTCCATACAAGTATGTTTTCACAGTAGAAACGACCTTCAAGCAGCATAGAGAATGATTTTTTTTTTTTTTCTTTATACAGGTAGCTCAGCTGAATTAGCTGAGACAGCAGTACATTCTGAATTCTGAATTTTTTTTTTTTTGTCAGGGACAGCACAGATCCCTGCATATATCTACAGTTTTTCAGTCCAATTCAGAAAAGAGAAAACTGCTTGGAAAATGTAGATTAAAATTTAGGCATGATTTGTAGAATAATCATAACTATGATAATAAGTTAAAACAGCTTAATTCTGTAGTTTGCATTTTGAGGCATTTTAGCAGCTATGGTTGCATACAGCAAATAAAATTATCAAGTCCTATCTAATCTGTATCTGTTCTGGATGTTCTACTAGTTGTGAATATTAGCTCGCATTACTTCTGTGTAGAGCCAGATAACATTTCCAGCTAGACTTAAGATCAGAACAGCCTTTTGAACTCAAGAATTAGGAGAAACATGGAGCAGTGTTCAGACTGGCAAAGAAAGACAGGCAACTCTGAGCAAGTCATCAATATGGGATTAGAAACCCCATTCACCTACTCCAATTTATGCTTTGTATGTTTGTCTAATACGTTTCAACAGTTATATTTTTGAAAAGAAGTGGCTTACACCATTTGTTCAGCCTTATCTTCAAGAAGACTGAGTTTTTTTTAATGATTGTCAAGGATGTCTGCCTTCTCTGATTGAAGGGTGGAGGTGCCCTGAAGGAATCTGCCTTGTTCCTGTGTTGTTTTTCATTGATGCTTCTTTTAGATGGTTAGAAAACTTTTATTGCTGTTTAAGGGCAAACTACTTTAGCTTATTCCCTATTCATCTGCCCAAAAAAACGTCTTGCAAACTCTTTTCACACTTGAAGTTGATTAACTCTGAGTAGGTCAGTCACAAGAAACTAATGATTAACCAATAAAAATGCAATAACCTGTCAGCATCTAGCAAAATGTATCATTAGTTCTCCCACCATCTGTTATTTTGTGTGGCTTGTATTGATGCTCCAGCGATTAATGCCAAATCCTCTTTGTGAATAATAACTTCATATCCATTGTGAGTTCATTTTAAATGCAGTTTGTTAATTAGCTGCTGATGAGTCTGTTTTCAGAGTTTTGTTCATTTCAGGCCTCTTGTACATTGTTTTGTGTACTCTGAGGTTTCATGTCTCCTGTACTTTGTTATAAAACAATGTTTTGAAGACTTGTAAGTGCCACAAGGGGTGGGGGAAAAAAAAAGTCTTTTGTTTCCCGCCCTCCCCAGTCAAATAGTTTTCCTCATTCTGAAGATCTTATTTTTATCCTGTTGTGTCAGGAATCCTCAATCTATACTGTATCCATCTGAAAATAAAAATCCATACATGAAGTGGAATTCTTCACCGTAATCTGATCATCTGTCATTTTCTTGATCTGTAATAACGAAAATGTTTTGACATTGTCATCGAACCCTTCCTTTCCTGCCCAAACATGGGAGATGTGCAGTGGAGGGCAGAGCAGGGAGTGTTGATCTGTGTTGCATGACATCAGTTCCTCCTAAAGTCAACTCTGTAAAAGAAAAAGTACTTGAACATCAAAATTTTAATGTAAGAAGCTTTACTCTGCAGGGAAGAAACTGTACTGACTGACTGGTATGTGCATACATACATGAACAAATGCCAGAGTGTTTATATTTAACTGCTTCTCTTGCTCAGGAGAGGCAAGAACATTTCCAGAAGATTGTCTTGGAAGGCACAGAAAGAATGGAGGATCAGGTAAGGGCCATCTGGTGGATGCATATGGCACGCCATTACAAAAACATTTGACTGCCTCTGATGACTGTAGAAGTTGCTGTTGCTTCTTATTTTTGGGATCCGGGAGGATGCATTAGACTGGCTAATAATGTGACATGCTCACTAGGCAAAGTTTCTGAAGACAGGATGATGGCAGCTGTGATCAAATTAAAGGAAATTACATTTCATCGCTTTAGGGATAAAGTAGAAATTTGTGAAGAATATTACCTTTCAGAAAAGGAAACTTATTAACTTGAACTTGAAGCTCTGTAAAGGTAGCAGCTTTCATAGAGTTATGCTAGCCTCCTATCAAGGTTGTTTTTCCGTTAGGTTAGGCTTAGAATTACAGGGGCATACGGAGTGTGTCATGTTGAAATGTTCTTGGAGACTTAATGGATGAGACTGTGAAAAGAATTTGATTTCTGAAACTCTAAATATGAGACTGTGGCTTCCTTGTGATAGATAAGTCAGGAAATTTTTTTTTATGTTAATGAGTAATATGCCTGGTTTTGATTTCCAGTTGTTGTTACAAGATCAGACTTGCACGTAAAATGCTTAACAGTGATTGCACATAACATAGTTTGATCAGATTATCTCACATCAAATACTTGTTGTCTAGGCCAATGAAAACTGGTGCTGAAAATTAGCATAAGACCCAGATACACATATTAGGTGTGATGTTGAGAAGCCAAATATATGTTTTCAGTTTATAATTCTTGATGAGTAAAGTCCAAGAAGTCTGTGCATCAATTTCTGCTCATACTACCCTTCCATGCAGTAGGAAGTTAGGATACTT
This sequence comes from Onychostruthus taczanowskii, assembly GCF_017590055.1. Lineage (NCBI taxonomy): Eukaryota > Metazoa > Chordata > Aves > Passeriformes > Passeridae > Onychostruthus > Onychostruthus taczanowskii. The sequence goes on from NW_024500439.1 coordinate 62,438, forward strand.
TGCCTATAATACTGCAAGTTCATGTTAGTAGTAACTTCTAATACTACCCAATGTGCTTTTACTTCAAGCAACTTATTTATTGTTTAGGGTCAGAGCATCATTCCAATGCTGACGGGAGAAGTCATTCCTGTAATGCAACTTCTTTCATCTATGAAATCACACAGTGTTCCAGAAGAAATAGATGTAAGTTCTTGATTTATTTTTAATCTGAATTTTAGAAAAGTGACTTTCTCCCTCTGGATGAAACATAGCTTTGGGCCTTTACTGTGGTACTCACTTTGCCAGAGAAAATGCCCACTTTCCTAAATTCTTGTACCCTTCAATTGCTTCACATCAAGTTCTCCTAAGTGGTGTAATGTATGGCAGTATTTTTTATGGTCACTACTTAGCAAAATTGACTATGCAGGATGATGTCCTTGTACAAATTGAAAGTCAGTTTGATGCAGACCAAAGTGAATGGGCAGATTAAGGGATTTGATGTTGATACCTGTTTCAGCGCATTGTAGTGTTCTCATGGAAGAAGTAGAAGTTATACAACATGCACTAATCTAAAGTATTCTGGACACTTTTTACAGGAAAAAAAAGCCACTAGGAGAAACCTGACTTGTGGCTGTTGAAGATTTCATAATCCAGTGACTTTCTCATTTTCAAAATGTTTTGTCTGAAGACAGGTTTTAAGATTATAATTTTTGGGGAAGCCTTACAACTTAACTTAAATAGTTGCCAAACAGTTCCCATGTATCAAAGCAAAAATCAATTAATTGGAAGGTGATCAGATCCTTGTCTAACTTCTGTTTATATTTACTTGCATTTCAGATAAGTGACACAGTGCTAAATGATGATGACATTGGGGATAGTTGCCATGAAGGCTTTCTCCTCAAGTATGAAATTCAGTTTTAATTTATGCTGCAGTAAAATGATTTAAATGTGTGTATGCATCTAAGTGTATATATCTGCATGTGCATGTGAACATGGATTGGAATAGATTTCTGTATAGGAGGGGGAATAATGACATGTATTTGGCTTTTTTGAGATTTTTGTCAATAAAACGTTATAAAGTTTCTGTCATTTTAAAATAATGGTGCTGGGCTAATAGCTGCATTTCTGTAGACTCTCTTGTCACAGGATTATTTGTTTGATAGTTGAATTCCTATCAAATACATGTTTTTCTTTGATATCTACATTAAATTTAATAAGACTCTTAAGTCTTTGCATTTTTTTTTTGAATAGCAAAAAACCTGGGTTGTGCATAAACTCTAAATAAGAGTCCTTAATGGTTTGGCATATAGCATGCTTATTGTTGAGTTGTGTATTTTTCTTTTTCCCCTGTTTTTAATTTTTAAGTGGAAATAGTTGAACTTGAGAGCAACTTGGTCTCTTCCTGTGGGATAATGTATTCAATAGGTTTTAATTGATATTCTGTTACCTTTCATTGTATCTCCTGCATAACTGCATTCATAGATGTAGTGCTTGGTGCCATCTATTTATACACCATCACATGTGCTTCCAATACTGGAAAAAAACCCTGAACTTTTGGATTTCAGCAGTAACCTATGCTGCTTTTAAAGTCCTATGGTTATGGGCATGTAGGCTATATTTACACTTGAAACACTACTCTTCTTGTGAAAGTGACAACTGTTTCATTTGAAAAATCTGATTAAATGTATTAACCTGTGTCTGTTTTTACTTGCAGTGCAATTAGTTCACACCTGCAGACCTGTGGTTGTTCTGTAGTCGTAGGAAGCAGTGCAGAAAAAGTTAATAAGGTAACATACTTCCAATAAACTGAACTTAAATGCTGATTATTAGGAGTGTTAATTGGAACAAAGTTAATCTATAAACGTTCTTGAGGCTGAAGAAGGGAGTACTATTGTCTGGCTATCTTCAGTTGACTGGTCTAGCAGAAAAGAATATTGCCAGAAAATTGCCTTTCAGTTGTATTCTGACAACTACAAGAAAACCGATATATTTAACTGATACAGTACATAAATGAGTGGTAAATGAGTTCAAGCTTTTAAAATCAGGTTTTTTTAGTTAAAATACACAAATTAAAGAGACCTGACTGGCTTGTCCATTTCAGCTATGTCATAGAATCACAGAATGATCAAACTTGGAAGAGACCTTTAAGGTCATCCAGTCCAACCATCCACTTGGCACTGCCACTGTAACCCCTAAACCACTCAACCACATCACCCAGCACCAGATCCAGATGCCTCCTAAACAGCTCCAGGTATGGCATCTCCACCACCTCCCTGGGAAACCTATTCCAGTGCCTGACAGCTAACAGTGAAATTTTTTTAAATAATAATTAATCTGAATTTCCCCAGTCTCATTTTAAGACCATTTCCTCTTGTCTTCTCACTGCAAGCACAGCAGAGACTGGAAATGCAGGAGAGACTGGTCCTCACCTCACTGCACGCACCTTTCAGGGAGCTGTAGAGTGTGATAAGGTCACCTGAGCCTCCTTTTCTCAAGACTAAATAGCCATTCCTCTTAAGACATGTTTTCTAGTCCTTTCATGAGCCTTGTTGCTTTTCTCTGGACACACTCCAGCACTTCAGTGTCCTTTTTGAAGCAAGAGGCCCAGAAGTAAAGACACCATTTGAGCTGTGGCCTCATGAGAATCAAGTACAAGGGGACAAGTACTGCCCTTGTCCTGCTGGCCACAGTGTCCTGCTGATACTGGCCAGGATGCCATTGGTCTTCGTCATTACCTGGGCATACTGCTTGCTCATTTCAGCTGGCTGTCAACCAGCACACCCCAGAATGACTCTGCCCCCAGCCTGTAGTGCTGCATGGGGTTGTTGTAACCCAAGAGCAGAACCCAGCACTTGGTCTTTTTGCACCTCATGCAGTTTGTCCTTGACCCATTGAGCAAGTCCGTCTGATCAGGTCTCTCTGCAGAGCCCTCCTACCTTTAAGCAGATCAACACTCCTGCACAGCTTGGTGTCATCTGCAAACGGAGGGTGAGCTCAGTCCCCACATCCAGATCATCAGTAAAGATGTTGATTATGATCAAGCCCAGAGCTAGGCTCTGGGGAACACTGGTAGTGGTGCGTATACAGACAATACCTATACCATTAGGTATTGTCTGTATGCTCTTAAACAATTAGTGTCTCCATAATTTCTCCTGCACTGGCAGTAAAGAGGTTTCTGTGTCATGAGCTGCTTGTGTTTTGTGGAACATTTGTCTATTTCTTCAGTGTGAATATATGAATATATATAATGTTATATATGTACATGCATATGCTATATATAATACAAGAGGAAATGCTTGAAGCTTAAGTAGTTATAAATAACTTATGGACCATTTAATAGTAAAAAGGATCTAATGTCTAAATGGTTATGAATGTGTAAAATAATGTATCAATAAGCTGGACACTATAGGAAAAAACAGTGTAAAAGAATGTGAGCTTCAAGATACATCCAGGGTAAATTTCATAAATTAATTCTATACATGTTCTTATCAGCAGCATGCTCCTTGTGTCACAGTACAACTCTTCTGAAGTAACTGCTTTCTTAAAAGCATATTATTTCATCTTGCCTCAAAGTAAAAAAAAAAAAACCACTTGTGGCATATTGTGACAAAAAGCCTCAGTCAGAAATTATGTTGTCATTGTTTTAGGTACTGCAGAAACACGTTGTGCAAGGAGAACCTTTTCAAATACATTACAGACACAGATAAGACACCACAGGTTAAGACTGAAAGATGAGCAGAATGGAATATGTGTTGTATTTGGAGTGATTACTTGCAGCTATTTCAGCTCAGAAGCTTGAAGATGTGTGATGAAGTACCTGTGTTCATTGTAGTAGAGAGTTTAAGGAAATTACTGAGGAAATAAGCATCGGTGCTTATTTACAAAATTGACTGCGCCTGATTTGAGACAATAACTGCTATTTTAATAGGGAATGAACAAATTAAGAGGCCTGAAAGGCTAGGAATGTAATCACTGTAATTCATGTTTATTAAAAGAAAGATGTAGAAGACAAAAATTATTTGTTCTACATAATTGGGTAAAAAACAAACCTGGTTACAAGAATATGTAGAATTTTTTCATCATTTGGCAAGAAGTTGGAGTAGTGTGGCTTACAGCACCAGTAATTTTAAAAAAAGTAAAAGTAAGCATGTCACTGTTCTGTGGCCTTTTATAAAGTTTTGGCTTTTATAATAAACGTGGTGAATTCTTTTGTTCATAATTTGAAATGCCTAATACAAGGCATTTCAATACACAGTCTAGTCAGACTTATTTCCTTACATTTTCATGCTTTTCAAACTATTCTTTTTTAATGCAGATTGTGAGAACGTTGTGCCTGTTTCTCACACCATCTGAGCGGAAGTGTTCCAGACTCTGTAGAAGTGAGTCCTCTTTCAAATATGAGTCAGGACTTTTTGTTCAAGGCTTACTCAAAGTAAGTACGCTTAGGAAAGTTCTTTTCTTCAGTAGTTTAAGAACATCCTTCAATGTGTGTTTTTGCATATGATATGCACACATACACACATTCACGTTCAAAAACATGTGTCGTTGTCCCTTGATGTCATGTTTTCTGGCGTTGTAACTTTCCTTGTAATTATCTTCATGTAGAAATTCCAAGCCAGTCTTTTCTATGACACATTTGATTCTTGAGGATTGTTCAGAATCGTTCCTGTACTTTGAGGTACAATAATAATACACTTTTGTCTGCCTGAGGCTAGAATTCCAAAAGTCATTTAAGTTTTTGTGTTTTAACAAAACCAAGGAAGAACAGTCATATCAGGCCTGGAGTTTCCAAGTATTTTAAACAGTCTGTAGCAGTGGGTGAAGATGACTAGAAAAATAATGCTTCTTGCTCTAGTAAGCAGTCTGAACTTACCAGTCAATTACAATACTATAATGCTAATGGGTTCACAAAACCAGGTGATGCAATACTTTAATACACAGGTCACCTCAGTACCTGTTTTCACCTTTTTGTTAAGGAAATCATCCAGTATTAAGGAATTATTACTGCAATACAACCACCAGTTGTCCCAAACAAAATACATATGAACAAATGGGTTATAAAATGTAGGCATGATGTTTTAATATTGTTTTGTCCCAGTATAGCTTCGCATTTTTAACTAAAAGAGGGATTTTTTCCACTAAAATAGGATGCAACAGGAAGCTTTGTGTTGCCCTTCCGTCAAGTAATGTATGCCCCATACCCTACTACACATATAGATGTTGATGTCAATACCGTGAAGCAGATGCCCCCTTGTCATGAACACATCTATAACCAACGACGATACATGAGATCTGAACTGACAGCATTTTGGAGAGCTAATTCAGATGAAGAAATGTCTCAAGATCATATTATCCACACAGATGAGAGTTTCACACCTGATTTGTATGTATTCTTCTTGCATTTCACAAAGTTACTTGATTCATGATAAGAGTTTACAGTATAGAGCCTACTTGCTAATAAAGTACATGGAGCGTCTTAAAAGGAAAAAAAAAAACTTACTGAGTTCTGGTATTTACACTTGTTTTGGCAGAATTTACCAGGTCCTTCAGTAGTTTGCTTATATCAAATACTATTGAAATTAATTCTCAGTTACAATTCTGACCATGTCATATAAATTGTATTGCCTGTTTTAATTAGAGATATGATAGAGATAAGTGTATTTGACAGAGACCAGTGGCTTTTCTGGATTTAGTTCATTTCATCTGAGTGCTTTAAAATTCCGTGTTATCTTTAAAAATACTAGAATTATCATTTACTACAATTTTAAATTCACTTTTAATTTCAACCAGACTATCAACAGTAATGCTACTGCTGTGTTCAACTCCTAGAAGGTTAATATCCCTTACTGGCATTAACTCACACATTTGTTCCTTTTCTTTTCTACAGAAATGTCTTTCAGGACATCGTTCATAGAGATACATTAGTAAAAGCCTTCCTGGAACAGGTAATTGTTGTTTTTTTCAGAAAAAGAAAGAAACACAGTTCAGTACTTTGACCCCTAATAACAGATAATTTAACACAAATACATCCTTTAATGGTTTGGTAGCTTTTCCTCTTACTACTGCTGTGATTCTTCTCTACATAAGTAGAAAGAAAAATATTGATGTAAAACTGAAACCCCTGCTTAAATGTGAAAAACAAGGGATATTTTTTATTGCTTTGCAGCACTGTCTACAATTACAGTATTGAAAAAACTACCTGACCAGGAATAATTTCAGATAACTATCCAAACAGAATTGCAATACAGCTTAATTTATTGTATCTGAACAGATAGAAAACATAGAAAGCATGCTGACTATGTACAAATCTGTATTTGCCTGCTTTGCTATAATGAAGGGTATCTTATGTGTGTATGCAACATTTCTTTATTTTCCAGATTCTTGAAATGATTCTTGAGCTTCCATGTCTATCTAATATTCTTAATTTTTAACAGATCTTTCACCTGAAGCCTGGCTTGTCTCTAAGGAGTACTTTCCTTGCACAATTTCTGCTAGTCCTTCACAGAAAAGCCTTAACTTTAATAAAGTACATAGAGGATGACACGTAAGTGAACAGATGATGGAAGCAGATTTAGAGAAACTTATTTTGTTCTTTTTTAAAACACATGTTTTTGTTTCCTTGCAGGCAAAAAGGCAAAAAACCTTTTAAGTCTCTTCGTAGCTTAAAGGTAGATCTTGACTTGACAGCAGAGGGCGATCTTAACATAATAATGGCTTTGGCTGAGAAGATTAAACCAGGTTTACACTCCTTTATCTTCGGGAGGCCGTTCTACACTAGTGTACAAGAACGTGACATGCTCATGACATTTTAAAGTCTTCCTTGCATCTGATATTGCAGTCCTGCAGAGCACGAAATCTGTCAGTGGGACCCCCAAACTGGTGACAAGCATTGTCTACTGAGGGTGAAGCATCAGGAGCACTTTAACGCTGAGATGTGTCTCAAGCAGTAAGGGTCTTGTTAGAGGGAATTTCAGCTTTGCTAGATAAGCATGATTTTAACTAATTGATCTCTTCTGCTTGTTTTTTTTAATTGTAAGTGTTACCAGATGTTTGTGTGTTTTTTTAATTGTTAGTGTTACCAGAGGTTCCTTGGCCATATTGGCTTAGGGGATAAATGTGGATATGTTTTGGTGTATGATGAAAGGAAGCATTTTAATTTTTATTCCCAAGAAACTTCTTTCAGGTGTGTGTCAGATTTTCCCTGTTCTGCTGTGTCAGTATTTTGAGTGTTTCCACAAAAAACGGTATATATGTCCTCACTAACCATGGAGGTTGCAGAAAATGTGCCTTCAGAAGTTTCGGAGGTTTTGAAACTTGTTCTTATGTATGTGATGCAAATCTTAAATACGACTTTTACTCATCTGCCTCTTTTAACACTACTGCCTTCTTCCTTTAGAGCATTTAAACATGTTTGCAGTTTTTAATATAAGTGCTATTTCTGAGTGCAGACCATTGATTATTTGCAGCTTAAATAGCAGTACGTTGCACATTGGAATTAGATTTTTACTCAAGCAGCTTTGTGCATGTAAGTGCCAGCCAGGATACTCTGATCATATATTTCTGGACTGTCCTGCAGTGGAGTCAGTGATCCTGGTCAGTGATCCTGGTCAGTGATCAGCTGAGGTCTTTCAAAACACAAAAGAGAAGACTCATGTCCTTCCACAGGAGTTGTCAGTCCTTCTGTGTGTAAACCGCTACTGGTAGTTGCACTGTCAGTTTCCATGAGGCTCATAGAATCATTTAGAATGGAAAAGACCTTCAAGATCATTGACTCCAACCATTAACCCAGAACTGCCAGGTCCACCTATAAACCTTGTTCCTAAGTACCACATCTACACATTTTTGGGACTCTTCCAGGGACAGTGATTCCAGTGACCATTTTTCTGGGCAGATTGTTTCAATGCTTGACAAAATATTCATATTAAAGTATTAGACCCTTCCAAAGAACATCAAGATGATAGCTGAGGTAAAAAATAAAACAGTATTTCTTTTTCATTTACATCACCATTAATATATTTTGTAATCCTTAATTTAGAGACGTGCACGGCTATTAACTAATGTGATTAGCATTTTAGTAAGTTAACTCTAGTCATTAAGCTTACCTATCTTCTTTAAGCTTAGCATATCTCCAACTTAGCTTGAAGATCAAAACACATTTTCTATTGGTATGTCTCAATATTTCTATCTCAGTAGCATGTAGAGCGGTGCAGTGTCAGGTGAATCCAGACTTTTTTATTTACCCAGAAATGAGAGGTGTATCTGTACTGCACATTGTTGTATCTCTGCTCTTTTTGGACAAGTATAAGAATTTCTTTGTGTTGTGTTTCAGCATAAAGACATAACTCAATATTTATTGAAAAGGGAAAGAGCTGCACTGACTGGAGAAGCCGTGGCTGCTTTATTGCTTACCTTGTTTATAGATCTCCTTTGTAAATAGGTTTCTGTTTCCAAGATAGCTTTTTAGTATTACTTTCATGCAGTGTGGCAGAAAAGTTAGAAGTTAGATTTACATTTTTCCTGAAATGTCTAATACTCAGATTATAAAAGAAACAGTCCTTTATTTAGATGCCCAAAATTCCCTTACATTTCCTAAAAGACAAAGATTCTCTATCAAATGTTTAGAGCCTCTAAAAGCTGTGAAATTGAGCCCCATCTGCACACCATTTTTGTGAGTTTGCATCACCAGTGTTACCGGGTTGCAAAAGAACTGACATTTTGTGCAGCCATCTTTTAGCAGTACATGCATGTAGAACTCTTGCAGCAAGCTTGGTGATTCATCAGAGGAACTTGTCAGAATTACATAAGTTACTTGTGCTGCGATTCTGTTTGTCATTCTGTCACTACTGTTCCCTTCTGTGTTTTCAATCGAGACATTAGAACCTGAATGTGCTTAAGTTGTTACTCTCACCAGTAAATAGTGAAAGAAATGTAATAAACACTGCCAAAACTTCTAATGTAGAAGTTGTGTCAAAATACAAGAGCTTTAAATCTGTTGCTGAAATTAATCCTTTCAGCTTGATAAGCATTGGAAACTCAACACTGACACTACTAACAGTGAAGCTTTTGTTTACTGAAGATTCTGTTACTTTTTGAAGTTACTAAAAACTGGAAATTCAATTGCTACTTTTGTTGCACAGCTGTCACAAGTGCAGAATGTATAGTGAAGTACATTGTTAAATGCATCTGCATGTTGTGTTGTAAATCTAGCTCAGGAAACAAAGTAATAAAATTCATGCACAATTTTTGGACTTTAATTGTTGCTGATTTTTTTCACAGAATTTCTGCTTTGTATCTAAAAGCATAATTATATTTTATGCTTTGAATTAAAGAAGAAACCTTTCTTCCTTCTTGTTAAATTAAGTTATTCTTGGATGTTGCTGTCACTGATGAAAGTCACATGTTGTTTAGTTATTTCATTTCTGTTAAGGACTTAGTCATTTCAAGCTGAGACCAGTGGGACTTGCTATGCCTCTGATGTACTCAGATATGAATTTCAAAAACTTTAAAACCCACAGGTGAGAGGTTAGAAATGTTTTATGTAGCAGTCAGTGAATACCTTTCTTCAGGATTTTATTTCCTTATATTTGAAAGAAAAAGGCAAATTCATTTCTTCCAGCTGGATTTGAAAAGGAAGTACTGTTTTCAAGCATTTTTAGTAGATTGTTATTCCTGGTCTTTGCATGCCTAAAAAGGTAGCACAGAAAGATATCCACTGGAATGTCTTACCTATTAGGACCACAGAGGATATTCCTTGTCTATATACCAGTATGTTATAATGTCAACTTTATTCTGGAGCAGAATAGGCATTTTGGTGATGTTGTTATCTCTAAGCCAGCAGTTTGTTACACCAATACAGAGTGTCAGGGCTTCTGCACTCAGTTCTGTGCAAACAATGTTAGAAGGCTTTCTCTTCCTATTCTCAGACCTGTGAGCACAAAGGAATGTGATCCAGAACATGAGGACAAACAGGCAGGGTGGTCCCCTCTGATGTCTAATCAGAGCCTGCAAAGCAAGTACTTTGTCCTCTTCAGCAGCGAGGAGGCACAAACCGTACTCATTAGTATGCAGAGTAGGCTTTTGCACAAGAGTAGAACTTGGTTGTCTTGTTTACCTGTGTCCTGACAAGGAACTCCAGTTACACTTCCTACTTGGGCAAAACACTACGGAAGCTCCAGGGAAGCATATGTGTCCTAGGGTGAGGTTATGATGCTTGTATCCCCAATCGTGTGTTCTGTTGGTGCTGGATGTTATGTACTGTGCCTTCATGACTGGCTCTGAAGAGCAAGGTTTGTTTTGGTTTGTTATCAGCCTGCTCCCCCACGGCTGGCGGGACAGAGAGACGGGACAGTACGTAGTGTAGTTTTTGCTTTTTGCTTTGCTTTTTGCTGCTTTGGTTTGCTCTTGCTCCTGCTTCATGCTTATTTGCAAGGTTGTTCACATAATATTTCAGTTATAGAAAGTAATTATCTCACTTCTCAAAGCCATGCTGTTCATATGCCTGCTCAAAAATTTCAAACACAGAAGACTTTCAATTACAGTTCAGAAGTATGAAGTAAAGGATGCATTCCTGATAACGGCCATCAAGTAAGTCCGACTTCAGTTCTAAGTAAAATAATAGAGGTACCCTGCATTGCTTGATTAGCATTGCTTGACTATCATTGGGCAGCTTTTAAAAGCAAAAGATCAGAAGAAAGAGAATTTACTTAACACAGAATGGCGACTGGTAATTGTTCCTTTCTCTTAGATACTTCTTTCTCTATTGTCACATAGATGGAGAAGGCCTTTGACAACTGGAAAAGAGCCAAAAGACTCAGGAATTGCAGGTTGACCAGTTTTACTCAGGTATAAAACAAAATCATGCCATGTTCCTCTTAGACTTTGTGTCTTACCACATGAGGGAGGAAAAGGTGATTGGGAGTTACCAGCACACACTGAGAAAGTGAATAATGCTTCATCCACCTCATTATATTCTGTGATAAAATGACTGGATTTGAGGATGTGGAGGAGTAACAGGCTGGCTTGATTCCTCCCACAATCTCCCTGTAGCCAAGCTGGTGGTGGGGTGGGGGTGTGTGCCCTACAAGAGCAGTATGTATCTGGTTGGGTGTTTGGGCTTAGATGTGATGGCTGTTGGGTCATATCTGACAAGGCTGGTGCCCTGGGGGATCCCAGAGGATCTTCCCTGGGGTTTGTCTTGTGCAATGTCTCTATCCATGACCTGAGAAGATGACCAAGGCTTTCAGGTTTGCAGGTGGTGCCAAATCAGGGATCACTGTTCAACATGCACAAGGGCAGGGCAGCTGTCCATAGGGACAAGAGTGGGAGGAAAGGATGGGTTCCCCATGTCCTTGGAGCAGCAGAAAAGGGCAGCTCTGCCCTGGGCTCTGGAAGCCATGAGACTATGGGCAGCTCTGGGGAGAAGGCCCTGGGTCCTCATGAGCCCAGGAGGACATCTGGGCAGTGGGGATGCACTGAGAGAGGTGGTGCTGTTTCTCTACCTGGAGGGTTTCCAGGCTTCACAAGATAACATCCTGAGCTCTGGTCTGATTGCAGGGCTGAGCCTGCTCTGAGCAGGAATAGGAATGGGGACCCTCTGAGGTGCTTACCAGCACAAAGTGTGCTGTCATGGCAGGCTGCAGCCATGTTTCCTTAGGCCAGAGAAAACAGGTGGGCAGTGATCACTGGAGGGTAAGGGTCCAACCCCCAATTTGGACCAGGCCAACTCCTGTCAATGTTGCTCATAGAATTGTCTGGTCTGTTCTGACCAGAACTTCACTCTAAAAGCTTTGAGGTGGCCCTGGATTCACCAGTAAAACTGGAGTTATGCTAGTACATGAATCTCAAAAAGAAAAGTATAGGTATCAGGAATACTTCATCTATAGGGTCTGGTGCACATGTTAAAATTAATGGCAGCATGTCCTCCAATTGAAAGATGAGAGTTAATCAGGACTATTTGTAGAAACGTCTCTCAATAGCAAGGAAACAAGGACTTAAGATAGAGAAATACACAGATCTAAGCAAGGATAAGTAAAGTTCATTTTTGGCTGAATTTCAAAGTAAAAGTGTGATCCTCAAAGGCAAATGTCTGAAGCTTCATCCCTAATCTGTATCTAACAAAAAGCCAAAATGTTTGAACATGTACAACAGCCAAAAGCTAAGGGATGAAACTTTGAGTTCAATGCCAGTCTCTTCCATTTATAAAATGGTTTCATTGTAGTACAAGAGAGTGTCTTACAGCTTCAATTAAATATGATTAATTTTTGTTTTCAGTAGAAGCAGGAATGTAAGAAATCAGAGATCAGGGAAATTTGTACTGCAGCCTATACACAGAATAATTCAATATTTTTTGCCAAAGTGTTCAGCTGACTGATGAAACTGCGGTTCTGGCCTTCAACATTCATCCACAGAAATACAAAGCAATTTGTCCTTGTGAGATTTCTGTCTGTCTCAGTCTGCCTCTTCACTGGAGATTAGTCCTATGTCACTGCATCGCATTCTCTGCCTTGCCTCTGTAACAGCAGTATATGAAAATAGTTTCTGATAAGCTAGCATCTGGAGGAAGGATCTTCTGGCATTTTGGCGTTTTTTAGTAGCCAAAGGCAGCTCCACAGAAAAAACACAGAGAGCACAAGGGACCTGGATAATAAGTAATGACTAATTAACTTCATACCAGTTTTTGGCAGAGAACTGGATGCTGGCAGGACAAAACATTTTGGGTTCAGTCTGCTTTTAGCATCATAACTGCCAAAGATTTCGCTTGAGATTGGAGACTTGAGGGGTAGCTGATGCAAACATGATTGACATGTTTTTGAATAATGATCACACTAGAAGGAAATGTTTAGGACAACAAAGTTCTCAGTGATCTAGGCAATCAGATGTACCAGCTTTTAATTAAATAATAATGCAGGTATTAGGCTTGACTGTGACACTGTTAATTATAGGTTTGAAGTCCAGTGTAACCTATAAGCATGCAATTGCCATCAAATTACATTTTTGTTAGCATGCAGATGCAAAGGTGCAAAGTGATTTCCTCCCACGCCACATCTAATGGACACCAATCAGATGATGGGTTGTCCAAGGAGTGTCCTTTTAGCATCCCAGTGCGTGGGGGCATGCAGGTTAGCATCGGGTTAGCCAATATTCATGCTATTGTTGTTAGGGGATTCACCTTCCTTTTTGCTCTACCTGACTTCATACTTTACTTCTCATTTTTTATTACTTTAAGCTGACATTTTTGCCATCTTTCCATCTTACTCCACTGAGCTCCTCTCAGCACCCCACACCTGATTTTTTTTGCCATTAGTCCTAGTTTTGCTACATCCACACACAAAGGTATTATTTTGATACTGTTCACTTAGGCAACACTGGGCAGACGTGGCTTTTTAGCCATATCGGACATTTGTAACTTTACCAACAGTAAAGCTCAGTGTGAGTGGCTTTGCACTCAAAGCTGTCCAGCCATTGTTCACTTCAGCCTGGTTGGACTTACTCCTAGACATAATTGCTTGACTTTATCATCCATGCCCCTGGCTAGTTCATACTTTGCCTGAGCAAGTCCTGCCTATGCACACCAACAGTTTACATATCAGAGAAGCAGAGTAACTTGTTTTTTCACACATCTGCTGTGGTCTGTCACAGATCTCCCATAGGACATTGGCTGCTGTAGGGCCACATGTCCTACAGAACCTTTGGAGTGCCAAGGTCAAGGGGTTTGTGAGCTGCAGAATGTGCAGGAAGCCGATTTTTCAGTGCCAGGACCTCGAGGATGTGGAAACATAGTCATTAGCAAGGTTCCTTATAGGGCATAAGAGCATGAGGTACTGGTACAGCACTTCACAAGGTTTTCATTATGCCTCTCAGGGAGTTGCATGATGCCAGCATGTCTTGATTGCAGTGCACTCATGGATGTTTGACTTCCTGTGACTCCATCAAATAAAGTTACTCTTCAGCTGATAGTTACCATGGTAGCTCTATAAATTGTGAATTGTACTTTGGACCCTTTCACCTCCTCTCAAGTTCTCCACAAAAAACAGCTATATTTTTGAACATGTTTTAGTGTAGTTGCAGCATGACTGAGCATTGGGCTGAACTGTCTTTATAGCTATCTGTATTTCAGGCAAGATTTTTATATAGATATAAAACATATATAAATAAAGTGTAAACTGTGAAGATGGAACAAAAATAAAATGTTCCAGTCACCTTTCTGATAAAGCATTTAAGAAAAAAAAAAAAAAACACTAAAAAACATTCTTAGCTAATGGACTCCATTAACTTTCAGCTTGTCTCTTTTCAAACTAATCACTGAATTTTCATTCACATCTTTCTATATATCAATAGATTTCTTTGTCCATTTATGAGCAAACCTACCACTCTGTTACATGTGGATATAAGTGTCTGTCTAACTATTCTCATAGATGTGGTAATAATGTGATGTCTTTAATTAGTTCCAGAGAATTGTCAGCTTGTAAATTTGCTTATTACCAATAAAAGGTAGCCAAACCTATAGCATCACACATTAGTGTATCTATTTTTTAATTATGGAATCTTCTTAATAGAGTGTACACATAAATTATAGTGTTTGAGTGGAGAGTTATGTTGGTCAAGGCTGTATTTAATGTTCCAGGGTTTTTTTAGTGTGGCTTTTTTGTTGCTTTCTCTGCTGGTAATTTTATCTGGGAGTGCAAATTCAGTAACTGGATACAGAGCTGTCCCTTGGTTTTGTTAATTCCTCATGCTCAGTAATGTCACATACTATAAAAACATGTCATTGCGATAAATGCCAAAAGCTGTGTGTTTTGGATCAACACAACTCTTCAACAAAAGATAATATTTGGAAACTGCAGCAATTTTGAGGCAGGACTTGGACAACTGAGAGCTACCGGAGTGATGCTGAAGCCACAGGCTGTGACCACAGAGGAACCTGAGAGTAACAGCTTTGAAACAGTTTCAGTCCCATTCCTGAAAGCTGCTGTTTCCCTCTATGGGAGGAGGCAGGGCAGGTGCTCCTGCCTGGCCTTCTCAGCTGTTTGCTGATGTTCCCCGGCCTGCTCTGATTTTCAGACACTGTGAAAAACTATCAAATGAGCTAAAAAAAAAAAAAAGGGGGTGGGGGGTGTGGGGGGTGTGTGTGAAGCTGGAGAGTGGTAGAGAGGAAGAGAGATAAGTTATTTTGAAAGAAAATGAAGAGGGAATCCAAGAGGCAACAATTTGGTGTTCTGGGTCCCAGACCAAATGTGGCTTATCCAAGGAAAAGGAGCAGGATGAGAACTCCAGTCACCTCCCAACAGTCCTGTTATTCAAATTCTGCCTTTTACCTTTACAGCTCAGTGAGAGAAACAAAGGTTTTTACTCTAGATAGAGAAATCTCTATTTTACTATATTTACTATATTTTACTATTTTAAAATTTTACTGTAAATAGAGAAATCTCCCCAGGACCTTAAAACAGTCTGAATAGGAAAGAATTAAGAATTTTTCACTTGAGACCATTTGTCTGAACTCTAGAGAGCTCGATTGTGCAGAGATTGAAAACACACTTACTTTTAAATCCAAACAGGGTTACTACTTTCCTTCAAAACAAGCCAGTGTTATTCTGCTGTGCAATGAAAGATCAATTCTTTGGGTTGTGAAAAGAAGGCTTTTAGATAACTTGGGTAACAGGGGTCACAAAGCCATTCTCAGTGCACAGAGACCTCCTGTCTATCTGCAGGCAGCTGCTGGAAACAGCTTTGCTGCAGTCGGTGGAGCCTGTGACTGAACCAATCGGGGAGCAGCCAGTGGGATTGCAAATGCTCTCTGTTTGCAAAGAATTCACAGAATATTTTGAGGAAGAAGCTGAGAAGAGCAGCCCAATGACACAGCAAAAACAAACTGCATGCTTATGGTTGTGCTGAAAGGGTAGCATTTACTCCAGTGAAAACAAAGGATTTGGGTAGAAGGAGGAGGACTTGGAGTGGTTAGGCTCTTCCTAAGTGGGGAGGAAAAATCCATCCATGGAGGCCAGAGAAACTGAGTCAAGACTTCTTGAAAGGAAAGAAAGGGGAACAAAAGGATGCTGGCAAGAGCACAGCAGGGAGAGACTTCTGGGGAGCCCAGTGGTCGAGGAGTGCAAAGGGAGAGTGTCAAAGCTGTGTGTGACAGCCAGAGCACTGAGATGAAAGCCAGCATTAGCACTCACAGGACACAGCCTCAATGTGTGGGGGACACTCAAATGCATGCTTTTTGTTTTGCTACATCATGTTAGCACTTGGTGAAGTGCTGTCGGAGTGGTTTCAAAGAGCAAAACAATTGGTGCTGAGGATCTAAGATCCATGTGCATTTCAGTATTTCAGCAGTACCGCGCTTCTGACAAGCTTTAGTCCTATCCCATATCCTGACTGCTGGCGTACCTCTTCCCATTCACTTTAACGGGATACAATCCAGTTTCTGCAGGCCATTAAGTGAGGCAAACCACAGTGAAGAAAAATGGTGATCAGATGAATGATTTTAGGAGAGCATTCCCGGTGTGAACTGAAACACTTCTACAGATGTACTCTCTGTCTTAAGCTGCTGATCACAAATAGCAAGTAGGAGTGTTTAAATGAAACTAGAGGGAAGAAGAAAAGCAGAAAGGAGAAAATGTGAAAAAAAAAGAGGAGGGAAACAAATGCCTTAATTATCCAGAAAGTTCTAAAAGAAAAGGACTACCTATGAATCTTTATTTTCAAAGGTAGCATGTCATGAGGTAGAAATTAATCTGCTTCAAGATCAGTGTCTCCATTAGAAAAATGGTCTGTTTTTATCACAAAATGCATTTGAATATTCAGCACTAAAAAAAATCTGAATGATGGAAACAAAATAGATATTAGAATGACCATATTTATGTGCTTTTATTTTTTCACCACATCTGGTCTGGATTACCATACTTTTCTTTCTTCTTGTAGAATACTGTTGAAATGCATTTATCCAATTCCTTCCTCCTTTCTCCTCCCTTTCAACTTATCACTAAATGTAGGCAGCATTTTTATTTTTAGCAGAAAGTCAAGCAGCGTGCATCAGAAAAAGCAAGCAGGAACATGCCTCAGAAAATATTTCAGTTCATGCTTTATTATAAGGTGAATTTTTAAAACAGTTATAATATCTTGAAAGGCCTTTCAGAACATGTGACCTCTTATGAAGGAGTTGAAGTGGCCTGAAATATACATCTATTGATATTAGCCATGGGACGAGCTTGTGGAAAAACTTAGTATGTTTTAAGTTTTTCACGATTTGTTTGAGAAAGTATACAGAAAAAAAATTGTTACTATGTTCATTGCCATAGGTTCCTGTATTTCCAGTGCAGGCCAATTTAATTCCCTTCTCCTTTTCACGAGGTTCCTTTCCCAGGGCTTTTTGTGTTGCAGCATCTCCAATTATTAGGAGTTTGGCTCCTCATTTAAAAAACTCCTACAGTACAGAGAAGCAAGGCATCTTGGAGCCATCTCACACTTGCTTGTGGGCAGAAATTGTGGAATGCTGACTATTCTGCATGTCAGATTTTGCCAACAGCTGGAGAAAAATAAAGCCATTATTTAAAACAGTATTGCTACTTTTTCCAAAAAGAGCAAGACCCATCTGGTTCTTATAGTGTTTGAGGCTGTGTTAAGCAATGCAGATTTTGCTGACTTAGGACAGACTTCAGAACCAGAATACTTTTAGTGTTTCATGTTTGAAATTTCCTTGACTCTGGGCAGAGGAAGGCTGTAGGTGAGGGAGAAAAAAAGACAAGGGCAAGATCTATGTGTTTCCCTGATTTTTGAGGCAGGAGAGAGCTAAATGTAACGTACCACAAGCTGGAAGGAGCTAGTATAACCACAAGTTGCTTATATTGTGGCAGCATCTTGGGGTTTTAGCTTTGTCTGCTGAACATACCTGGAAAAAACAGCTCCAGTGACTGTACGGTCATCTGGATTGTGTGACGTTTAGACAGCTTTTTGATGCTCTGGGTTGTTAGTTTCACTTGTTAAGAGACTCTGATGAGTACAAATGACTTTACTGATAGGCAGCTGCAGAGATAAAAGGTGATGAAGTTTATACCTCATTAATCTACATAAGTGATTGTGGTAAGCAACTTGAAGCCAGCTAGAAATAGTCCAGGGTCTGATAGGTTTTAGTACTGGTTTGCTTTATTAATCAACTTCTCTGAAGGAGACATTTTATTTGCTGTTAAATTTTTTGGGGACTGTATGATAACTGTTCTGGGTTAAAGGGTGGCAGAAAAAATTAATTAAAGTAGAAAATTTTACTTAATGAAACAGCTAGGTTTTGCCCCAAGCAGAGACAAAGTCAACTTGCACCAAGTTATGGCTTGTCAGTAAGAAAGGTAGGCTTTGCTCTGTAATGTATGTCTGCAATATCTCACAGCCTTGACACTCATGGTCAGCTTCTGACACGATTGCTCATTTGGAAGCCCCAAACAAGCGATGAACCACAGTGGTGTTTCCACAATGCTGATCTTCAGTCAGTAAGAGAAGG
Source organism: Onychostruthus taczanowskii (assembly GCF_017590055.1). Lineage (NCBI taxonomy): Eukaryota > Metazoa > Chordata > Aves > Passeriformes > Passeridae > Onychostruthus > Onychostruthus taczanowskii. Next base: position 80,907 of record NW_024500439.1, read on the forward strand.
CAAAAAAACTCAGCCCCCACCCTAAGTGTTTCTCTGTTCTTTTCTTTTGCACTTTATTCTCTCTGTTATTCACAGAGGTTTCCTTGCTGGCTGTGCAGCACAATTGCTCACTCAGTCACTCTTAATGGGAAGTGACAGATATATTTCTGATGACAAGCTTGTCTGCTCCCTTTTCTGGACCTAACTGTTTTCAGAAGGAAGGGAACGAGAAATAGAAGTGAAAGCAGAAAGCAAGGGAGAAAGTAAGGAAGGATTTTACTAATTACCTTCCTGAAAATCTGCCATATGACTAGTTTTCAATAAGGTGCTTAGAAAGAGTGAGATGAAAACTGTAAATAACAGTAACAGTAACAGTTTTTGTAAAACAGCTGCAAGCAATTTTTTTAAAAGTCATGAGAGAAAAAGAAAAAAAATGGAAAACCCCAAACAATAATCCAAATGCAACAGATTTCTGATTTTTTGGAGTGATTCAAATGCATAAATTTTGCCTTATTTGAGATTATTTTTTCTGCCCTTTATTGTCTATAGAGTAAGTGCTGAAATGTGAAAGTTGTAATGGAACTAACTTCTCATAGGAGAGATTAAGGCTAGATAGGGAATAGGCCAGTCAGAATCTGAAACAACATGAATCCACAGCTTCTCCAGCTACAGGTGGAAAATGTTAAAATGCTATGTCAGCACTCACCACGTAAGCTTAAGTGCTAATCAGAATTATTTATCATGTGGGGAGGGATATATTTTAAAGTATACGGTCATACCCAAACTATTCTGATGTGTCATTCACAACAGATTTCATGCAAGAGACACCATTAACTCTTCCGTATCTCCTATATATTGTCAAGTATATATTGTCAAGTATCCTAAAGAGAAGCATGGCAGACATTGGTTCATGGCGGGTCTCTCTTCTTGAAATATTAGAAGAATAGTGAAATTCTGCAGTTTTCATATTTTTCTTCCTTTTCTAAGATATTTTTACCATAATGGCAGGGCAAATTAATACAACATGGACTGAATGGATTTTTTAGAAAAATAATTCAGTGTGTTCGAAAAGGGATATAGCTTCCCTAATAAATAGTGGGATCACTGGGAACTAGGATGAAAAGAGTAGTTTACAGGACTCTGCATATGATCCTTTGATGATCTTCTGTAAGCATAGATGGAGCAGGGATCATGGTAGCTTTAAGCAGGAGTTAAAAGTTCCATGGAGGACTTCTAAGAGTGGAGGGAAAATAGATTAGGAGAAAACTTGTAGGCAGATCTAGTAGTAGCCCTGCTTAACAATTTATTTTAAGTAGCTTTTGTACAGCAGGAAGGAGCCAGGCTGGATTCTGGGGGATACTCCTCTTGTCTCTCCATAGCATTGTAGCTCTATATTTCTTTCACCTCCTCTGTCCTATGTTAAACAGAACATTTCTCTTATTCTTTTCCTACTGTAGCAAAAGCTGGTGAGTAGGCTGGGCCTAGATGAGAATATAAGCTTGTTTGATATTTGATGAAACCTGGAGTTCTCTTACCTGGAGTAATGGACAATAACCTGGAGAAGAGGTTATTGTCCATTACTGTCCTCTTACAAAATTCTGGCAGCAAGGGTCGAAGGACAGGGTTCCACTGTGCAGAGCACATTAGTTGAGCTGATGTTCTCAGGCAAATCAAGAATTCAGGCTGTCCTGTCTGGTGCTCTAAAGGTTATCATGATTTTCACTCATTGGAGATATATCCTTCAGCTACATGGAATCATTGGGGAAAGCTAGCTTTGGCTGACCCTTTTTTTAATGTGCTTTGAGTGGTTCAAAATTAAATCCTTGATCAAATAGCTCTTAGTAGAGCCAGAAACTGAACCAGTGTGTGCTTTGTGGACGTGACAGAGTCCTAGGCCCCTTCACGTTACATTAATGTTACAGCAATCCCAGGAGGAGACAAAATTCTGGCATTAGTTCCAGAAAAGCATTCTTTCTGCTGTTGATAGGACAGAGGAAGCAAAGGTTAAAAAAACCCCAAAAACACCAAAGAAACCCCCACAAAACCAAACCAAACAAACAAACCCCCAAAAACTATAAGGAGGGGGCTTATGTTTTGTCAAATACACTAAGATTACAGCACTTTCTGATCCACATATTTTTGGGGGGGAAAAAAAAATCCTAAAGAGATGTTGTCATTATAAAAGCTAAAGTAAGTCTGGAGAGCATTTTGAATATAACCATTGTCCTAAGAGAAACCTTAAGCAGTGTTTGAGTTAGAAGAAACAGGGATTGAATTTTGCTGTTTACTTTTTGCAGGTAGGAATAGCAAATAATTCTCTAATCTCAGAGGGACAAAGGGCACTGAGTTTCACTCTTGGTCACCTTCATATAAAACATATAATCTTTTCATTCCAGAAGCAGAAGATTTTCCTAGTTCATGCTGCTAAAATTGGGTAAAACTTGTTTCCATCTACTTCACAATAAAATCTGGAGGATGATACTTACTACCAGCAGAGGAGTTATATTTTGCTTTGGAGAGTTCTAGGAAAATTATCTTCATGCAAAAGTGAGGCTACTAATTTGGGCACATGTTGCCTTTCCCCTCTAGATACTCCTAGGTGTTTTGTCTTTAATTTTAGCATCACTCACACTGCTTGGCAAACATCAAAGAGATTTCATTACTGTAGAAATGCACAAGTCTCTGCCTCCCTCCTTCCATTTTCAGCCACAGAAAACCGTGAGAATATCCCACAGATGAGCAGAAACAGGCGGGTAGCAAGGGAAACAAGATGATTCATGCCAGTCTTTTGACCTCAGGAGGGTTTCTCTTTCACTTATGAAACTACCAGCAAATTTAGTCTGCTGGTGTTCACTTGCTTTTCCACCAAAACACGATTCCATCCATGAGACACTGCCGCAGCAATAACTGCCTCTGACAACCCAACCCACAGTTTAGCACCAGTGGCAGGCCCAGATAAATGTTTTTCTTCTCTCCTCACCAATTTTTCATCCCAGACCCATAATGTGTTCTCTAGGCAGTTGTGACAGAGTTGGAATAAAGACAGGCAACCAATGGCACACGTGCAGCAAAATATGCTTAGGCTTCTGGCACCAGAACAAGGCCACCAAATGTTCTTGCTGATGCCATTCAGTTGCTGGAAATAATTTTTTCTATGGGCAACTATAATTATCAGGACAATCAGCAGAGGGAATAGCTGCCTTTCTGAATCACTGAACCAAAAAATAGTCTTTTGACAGGATTATCATAATCTCTGGCCAACATCAACAAAAAACTGATTCCAAACCTAACAAAGCTGTTGTGGGGCCACCCAATGGCTTTATTCAGAATTCTTGAACTTTCCCTCCTCATAACCTGCCTCTTGGCAGTTCTGTGAATGATGAGGTCTGGTTGTAAGAAGTAGCCATTATACAGGAGGCATTTGTGGATGCTCCATAAGTCACCCAAAAGAATGACAAAACCAGTATTACAGTGCTTTTTGTAACATGGTATTTCAGCTGTTTTTTATGTAACATGGCATTTCAGCTGTTTCTTGCCACCATACTGTGTTTACTGAAACATCTCCAAATTGCAGAAAAAATAAATTGAAAAAAAAAAAAGAAAAGCCAAACCACAAACAAACTAAAATGGACACACACAAAAAGCCCCAACACTAAAATCAAAACAAAAAACCCCAAGAAAATCCCCCCTGAAAATTAGTAGGCTGATTCTGTGTTTACTTATGACAGCAAGGACACTGTTTGAAATTTACCCTAACATGTTCTTTTGCCAGGTATATCAGTGGGAGATTTCCAGTCTGTGTTTCTTTAGAATAAGTACATCAGGACTCGTGGCACAGTTCCTAAATAGAGAAGATTTACTGCTATAATATTTGTGCTTTATGCCAACAACTTCAGTATATATCTCCATATTAAAAAAAGAACCACAACAGAACAAAATAATACACAGTAACATGTGAGTCAGGGCCTTTGGAGTAGCGAATTTAGACTTTCTATAAAGAAAGAAAAGAAAAGAAAAGAAAAGAAAAGAAAAGAAAAGAAGAAAGAAAGAAAGAAAGAAAGAAAGAAAGAAAGAAAGAAAGAAAGAAAGAAAGAAAGAAAGAAAGAAGAAAAAGAGAAAATTCTGCATCTTCTTTTTCTAGGAAAGAAAAGTCACCTTCTATATATAATCACAAGAGCACATATGTGTGGTACAGAAGGCAAATTGTCTATTTGTCCCACATGAATGAAATAAAGCTAGTGATGAATGTGTGGAAGAGATACATTTGTATTTGCAGCAGGTGCATGATATATCATGGTGGTAGCAGCTCCCAAGAGAACAGTTCTTTCACCACTGTACTTCAGACACTCCCTCAGCAGCACCACCATCATCCTGCCTTCAGCACACAGCAGCAGCACAGCCACAGCTGTTTGCAGCCCATCTTACTGCCTGTTGTGGCCTTGCCTGGGCTGGTCAACACTCTGCACGGTTCCGGAACTATCTGAGAAGCAACTGTGCTAGATCTGTGCCATACATGTAAATTTCATGCAGTGTGGTGTGAAGGATATGATATTGTATTAAAGAGAAAGGTGGAGTTAAGTCAGAACTTAATGCTCAGAACAACATACAGCAAGTAATGCTGTGAACAGTGAAGAGCTGTTAAAATTGAGTCAACCATGACGGACACTGATGTGAAGTACCCGGGTTACCAGCTGAAAGAGTGTAGGGAGAAAATATATTTAGGTTTGCATACATTGTGGCTTGAGCCTATTCAAAGTTTCATTAATTGCCTGCATGTGTTGAATTTTTTGTCTGCTTTCAAATTTTAATGTTTGTAATTTTTGTACAAATAACACGGGAAAGCTAAGTCATGCTGGTGATGAAAAAGGAAAACTCTTTTTAAGAGGGACATAGAACATCTCCTCTACAAATACAAAGGGTACCTAAAGGGCTGAGGTAGTAAATACCTTCTGGCCATTGCTGTGCGCTTTGTGGTTGTGTATCTGACCCTGCTTGACTCCAGATGGGCATTGCAACACACAGAGGCCAGTCTGGTGCCAGCACCTGTACTGAACAGCTGATTCAGGGCTTTCACATAAAATAAAACCCGTATATTTCATGGAGAATAGAGTAAAAATGCTGTACTTTGAAGTCTGTCATAAAAATTATCTTTAAGTTTAAATTGGGTTTAACGAAGCCACAGCAATTTCTTGCAGACTCAAATCAAAACCATAAGCTGGCCACTTGAAAAAGGAAGAAGGCTGAAGCAGGCTCTAATTTTATCCTGCTTTCCCAAGAAAACAGTGGTTATGATAGCATTGTGGTTACATACATGTCTGTATTCTTCTCATTGTCCCCAGTTCAACTTTGATTTTGCTAGTCCTTTTTGTAAAATCAGTTAAGGGATAAAAATATAAAAAATGTATGTTCCATCCTGTTATGTCAGGGTAGAAAAACAGATGACATAAACTTTGTCATCTACCAAGGAGACAATGTGAATTTAGTTCTATCAGGCTTAAGACCCCAAAACAATACAAAAAAACAGGCAGAGAGGAGCTACAGGAAAATAACCCTTGTAAGCTCTACTTACTTGGTTCTTTCAGAGCATCCAAGCACACCTAGTACTAAACAGCAACATCACAACATGTTATTTGAACATGTTAGTTCAAATTGTTTGTACCAATGTGAATTGTCCAGTCTGTGTAATTCTCTGTCCTGTATTCCCAATAGTGGCAGAGACTAAGCAGTCCTCAACTATTTGATACTAAATTAAATTGCATTTCAGTTTGGTTGTACTGACAACAATTAATCTCAAGAACTACATTTTTTTTTTCCTTTAGCTGTGTATTTTGTGTAGTAGGAAGAGGAAAGAGCCTTGACTTTAACATCTTTGCTGCATGAGATTAGAATAATAAGGCATAGATGACTGAATTAACTCCTAGTTAAATTCAGCTGAAGTAAATTGACTGATTGGGTTCACAGCTCTGGTTTCTGGCTTCTCTCCCAGCAGCAAAGGAGCAACTTCCATCAAACATGCTGGTGAATGTAGACATGGCAATGATCCAGAGTGCAACATGACTACAGAGAATGGAAAAGCAGGCATCTTTCTGCTCACAAAGTCAGCTGTCCTTGATGTGCTTTTAAGCACTCTAGTAATTTCTGATGGTTAGTAAATAAAGGGGTTGTGGATTGAAGTTCAGGAAAAGAATTTTGTCTGTCGTTTGTCCTTTCTGGGCTCTTCTTTTGTCACCAAAAATAGGTTCTTCCTGAGCAAAGCTGGCAGGTTCTTGATATGCTTTAATTATTATAAATCACAGAAAAGAAAATGCTGTCCTCAAAGGCACTGTCTGTCCCTGTTTGAATGTACATAACCGAATGGATCTTGTCAACTACACCTACTGCATTTTTGGAAACATCTTTCCATGAAGCATTTAAAGGGATGCAAACTCTTAACTTTTGGAGACAGTGGGAAGACAGTTTCTTGTTTTCATTGTGCAGTTGTTTTAACAGGGAGCTTGTCTGAAAATTATTTTACTGTGTCCCTGGTTTTTAACCTGGCGGTGTCCTAGTATTACGTTTAGGTCTTTCAAAATACCTTAAGAAATTTGGGATTTGACAGTTTCTCTTTTTAACTTACTCCTTCTTAGGACTGTGATCCCACAAACTCTCTGTATGCATGTTTTATTGTCTTTAATTTTATACAGAGAAATATGAAACAGTAATGTCAATGTCAAACCTGGTTGCAGGGAAGAAAAAAGAACTGACTCTGCCTGAAAGCAGGAAATTCGTAATAATGTAAAAAAGCAGTTCTACCTGTGACTTAAACCTTTCTGCTATCAGAAAAAAGATTATTTCTACTGCTATTTGTTCAGATATCTTTGTGAGGAACATCATGGCTGCCTCATAAAAAATAGAAAATTGTTTCAAAAAGGGTCACTTTTCAGGTTTTTCTTACAGGGTTTGTGAAGGTGCAAGGGTTACTTCTATTATCTTTATTTGCATGTGTTAGGAAATAGAAGTTAATTAGTCACAATCGAGCATTTCCTTCTAAGCAAAACAATCTTCTGCCTCAGTCACAACATGCTGGCAGCTTCTTAGGTACCCATACACCTTTTCTCCTCTGGTTTGGCAGCCAGTAGTTCCTAATCCAACCTCTCATCTAAGAGGCCACAGATTTGGTCCTTCCCTCAGGCCAGCTAAGATTCTGCTTTGACTCTGCCACATGGAAGGTGCTACCTCAGTTCGTCTCCAATTTGAAGAGAAACAAAAGTTGGACCCTTCTTTGACAGTACAGTTGGGATCCATATCAGGGCAAGAGGCCACCTTCTTTGCCTTTCACAGTGGGAAAGTAAGGACAGCAGTCTTCAACAAACCTGGTTGATTTGCTGCTATTTTCTGCAAACCTGTTAAGTGGACAGTTCTTGGTCAATGTTTGACCCACTGTACTTGTTCACAGAACACCTTCAATTTTCCATGATTATTTGTCTTGCATCTTTTTCAGGCTGTACTTTTGTGGGTCTCTGCTGCTTGAAAATAGGGAAATTTAGGGTTTGTTCACTCAGTGAAACCAAGATTTCCCAAACTCATTCAGCACTGCTGTTGGGTTTGAATTTTTTTCCAGCTAAGAACAGAGAGTTTGGCATGTAACCACCCTACTTTTAGTTGGGTGTCAGTGAAAGGGGTCTCTGCTGTTATTCTCTCTCTTGCCTCCCACCTCCTACCTCACTTTTTTCTGTGGAAAAAATGGGTCAGATGGGAAGGTGTAAGAAGTCTTTGGAGGCATGAAAAAGAAATAACTTTTTTTTTTCCAGTTTGTATATATATATATAGTCAGCTGGGAGAATGTATGTTATGGTTGGGGTTTTCCCGTACTGAGACAATCAGTACAATGTAACTGTGAAAGGGGGTATTTCTACACACATGACTGTGTGTCAACATACTCCCATAAATGCCATGGGTTAGATAAACCAAAAATCTCATTAGCTGATAAAACAGTAACATGGATACTGCTATTTATTCTATCAGTCAACCCTGAGACAAGGGTCCGTTTCTATGCTGATGACTACCACATCAACTTGGATACTGTTATGGAGGCAAACTTCCAGAGCACCGTGTCTGCAAGGAGCTCTGTGAAAGAGGGCCACAGGGCCAAGGTTTTTACTGCTATTGCTACAGGTTCTATGGTTGGTTAAAGTCTCACATTTGCTGCTTAAACTGAAGTTAGGTTTTCCCCCAAAACCTAATTTAGGCTTTAGGCCTCTTCCCAGAAGCTGTGGGACGTAATTTGTCCTGCTCTCGTCTGCAGTTGAGCAGGTTCATGTGGAGTCCAGTGTGCAGTTTTGGGTACCACAACAGAAGGTATAAAGACATTCAAGACGGTGTAAAGGAGGATCACAAAGATGGTGAAGCGCCTTGAGGTGAAGCCATATTGTTATGAATAAAAATATACCT
>NW_024500440.1:0-1042 GCF_017590055.1 Onychostruthus taczanowskii
TGGGTTTTCTTCCCCAATTTTTGGGGTCTTTTACCCCAATTTTTGGGTGAATTTCCCCATTTCTGTTCAATTTCCCCGTTTTGGTGCCAATTTTCCCAATTTGTGGGGGATTTAACCCAAATTTCTGCCCAAATTTCCCCAATTTCTGCCCAAATTCCCCATTTTCATTCCAATTTTCCAAATTTGTGGGGGATTTAACCCAAATTTCTGCCCAAATTTCCCCAATTTCTGCCCAAATTCCCCATTTTCATTCCAATTTTCCAAATTTGTGGGGGATTTAACCCAAATTTCTGCCCAAATTTCCCCAATTTCTGCCCAAATTCCCCATTTTCATTCCAATTTTCCAAATTTGTGGGGGATTTAACCCAAATTTCTGCCTTTTGGTTCAATTTTCCCCATTTTTGGCTATTTCACCCCCATTTTTTGGGTATTTCACCCCAATTTCTGCCCAAATTTCCCCATTTTCATTCCAATTTTCCCCATTTTTGGCTATTTCACTCCAATTTTTTGGCTATTTCACCCAAATTTCTGCCCAAATTTCCCCAATTTCTGCCCAAATTTCCCCATTTTTGGTTCAATTTCCCTATTTTCGTTCCAATTTTCCCCATTTTTGGCTATTTCCCTGATTTCTGCCCAAACTCCCCATTTTCATTCCAATTTCCCCCATTTTTGGCTGTTTCACCCCCATTTTTTGGCTATTTCACCCCAATTTTTGGCTATTTCACCCCAATTTCTGCCCAAATTCCCCATTTTCGTTCCAATTTTCCCCATTTTTGGCTATTTCACCCCAATTTTTGGCTATTTCACCCCAATTTCTGCCCAAATTCCCCATTTTCGTTCCAATTTTCCCCATTTTTGGCTATTTCACCCCCATTTTTGGCTATATCACCCCCATTTTTTGACTGAATTCCCCCAAATTCTGCCCAAACTGCCCGTTTTCGTTCCAATTTTCCCCATTTTTGGCTATTCCACCCCCATTTTAGGCTATTTCACCCCAATTTCTGCCCCAATTTCAGTTCAATTTCCCCATTTTTGGTTCAAT
>NW_024500441.1:0-1042 GCF_017590055.1 Onychostruthus taczanowskii
TTCCCCCCAAAATCCCCAAATTCCGCCATCCTCACCCTCTGGCCGGGTTTTCCGGGGGGTCCCATCAGCCCTTGGGGTCCCCTGGGGCCCTGGGGGGGAAATTTTGGGAATTTGGGGAGATTTGGGGTGGATTCGGGGTGGGGGAGGGGTCCGGGGGGTGTTTTGGGGTCCCAAATTCCGCCCCCCTCCCCCCCAAATTTTGGGGTCTCACCTGGGGCCCGAAGTCGCCACTTTCGCCCTTGAGGCCGGAGCTGCCGGGCTGGCCCTGCGGGGACACCCGAAAATCACCGAAATTGACCCAAAATCAGCCCGAAATGGCACCCAAAAATCACCCAAAATCACCCCAGAATCACATCAAAATTACACCAAAATCTGCCCAAAATTCACCCCGAAATTCACCAAAATTAACCCAAAATCACCCCGGAATTACACTAAAATTACACCAAAATCACCCCAAAAATCACCCCAAAATTCACCAAAATTAACCCAAAATCACCCCGGAATCATCCCCAAAACCATCCCAAAATTACACCAAAATCACCCAAAACCATCCCGAAATTACATCAAAATTACACCAAAATCATCCCGAAAATCACCGAAATTGACCCAAAATCAGCCCGAAATGACACCCAAAAATCACCCAAAATCACCCCGGAATTACGCTAAAATTACACCAAAATCTGCCCAAAAATCACCCCAAAATTCACCAAAAATTACCCAAAATCACACCGGAATTATGTCAAAATTACACCAAAATCACCCCCAAAAATCAGCCCGAAATTCACCAAAATTAACCCAAAATCACCCCGGAATCATCCCCAAAACCATCCCAAAATTACATCAAAATTACACCAAAATCACCCCAAAAATCATCCTGAAAATCACCGAAATTGACCCAAAATCAGCCCGAAATGGCACCCAAAAATCACCCAAAATCACCCCGGGATTACGCCAAAATTACACCAAAATCACCCCAAAAATCAGCCCAAATCACCCCAAAAATCACCCAAGAATTACACCAAAATTACACCAAAATCACCCC
>NW_024500442.1:0-1041 GCF_017590055.1 Onychostruthus taczanowskii
CCCCGGACCCCCCGTGGGCCCCCCCAGCGAATACACCGAGGTGCCCCTGGGCTGCCTGCAGCTGCCGGGGGGCGGGGCCCTGAGCCCCCAGCCCCCAGGTGAGGCCACGCCCCTTCCTGGGACACGCCCCTTCCTGGGACAGGCCCCTGGGGACACGCCCTTCACACCTAGACACGCCCCTTCCCTGGGACACGCCCCTTCCTGGGACACACCCCTTCCCTGGGACACGCCCCCTGGGGACACACATATGACCTGCACACCTGGACACGCCCCTTCCTGGGACACGCCCCCTGGGGACATACCCTTCACCCCTGGACACGCCCCTTCCTGAGGACACGCCCCTTCCTGGGACACGCCCCTTCCCTGGGACACGCCCCCTGGACATGCCCTGCACACCTGGACACGCCCCTTCCCTGGGACACGCCCCCTGGACATGCCCTGCACACCTGGACACGCCCCTTCCCTGGGACACACCCCCCTGGACACACCCAGCACACCTGGGCACACCCTGGATATGTTCTTGATTCTGCCATGCCCTTGGCCACGCCCTGGCCACGCCCCCTGACCACACCCTGACTGTGTTGCACCTTGGCCACGCCCTGCCACACCTTTAGACGCACCCCACCCTCATTGTGGCCATGCCCTGCCACACCCATGCCATGCCCTGCCACGCCTTGACCACACCCTTGGACACACCCCAACCATGCTGTGGTCACGCCCTGCTCATTGCTGGCCCCGCCCTGAGCCTGTCACACCCTGACCCTGACCACGCCCTGCCACACCCTTGGACACACCTCAATGTCACGGTGGCCATGCCCTGACCGCACCCTGCCCCTTGGCCACGCCCTGGCCCCACCCTGACCCTGTCACACCCTGACCACACCCTTGGACACACTTCAGCCATGCTGTGGTCACGCCCTGACCACACCCTACCACACCCAGGCCATGCTCTGACCCTGCCCTGCCACACCCTGACCACACCCTTGGACACACCCTAACCATGCTGTGGCCCCGCCCTGACCACACCCTGCCCCTTGGCCA
>NW_024500443.1:0-1041 GCF_017590055.1 Onychostruthus taczanowskii
CACGTTCAGAGCAAAGGGGAAATGAAATAGAAAAATGTTCCCTCTTGCAGGTTTGTGTCATTTCAGCTGACACCTGCACCGCACCAATTGACCAAACTCCACTGACTGGTGTAGAGGTGAGTGCAGCTCAGCTGCCACTCTTTAGACACACACAAAAATCTCAGACCAGAGGCTTTATTCATTAATGTGCCTTTCATCATGCACATCAGTAAGTCAGCATTAGCTGCAACCCTGAAAACACCAGCAAAAAAAGCAAAAATATCCACTCAGGAGGGTTTCTAGGGATGTCTGGCCACTGAAATGAGGCACTGGGTGCTTTGCTTTGGGGCCTGGCTGAACTTGTAAATCCCTCCAGTACAAGTCCCTGACATGTGGGGGGTATTTTGGGAGTTGTAAGAATATTCCTGCAGGAAAAGATGTGAACCATCTGGCTTGAACCCAGCCACAGTGGGACCCTCACAACTCAGAACCAGCCCCAGTTCAAATCTTTCAAGAGGGTAACTCTGCCTTAACTCCAGAATAGAAGAGATGAAACTTTGCTCTGGGTGGTTTAGATGCGCTCTCACTCTCCAGAGGGCAGGGGAGAAAGGAATGATGGCAACCCAACAGAAAAGGAAACTATGGCATGTTTAGGTGATTATAGCTGAAAGCACAAACCTGTAGAGCAGTATGAACAGTATTGGGCTGGGAGACAAAACTCAGGTGCTTTTGTTTTGTGGCCGAGGAGGGAAAGGTGTGCCTGGGACGTCAGGGTGGGGGTCAGGGCCTTATACTGATCTGAATTCTATTTTGATTTTTCTTGAGATTTTTTTCTGTAGGCATCTGTGTCATTACTTTTAATTGCTTACAAAGGTGCTGGAGGCAGGAATCAAGCCTGGCTAGAATCACTCTGGTGTAGGTTCAGTAATGGTGTTGAAGTCCCAGCTCAGCAGCAGGTACAGGCTGCAGGGCAGCACTGCTGGCAGGGTATTGCTTAGCAATATTGTATTATTATTATATTATTGTAGAGCCACGGGATGGTTTGGGTTGGAGGGGACCTTA
>NW_024500444.1:0-1040 GCF_017590055.1 Onychostruthus taczanowskii
AATGGGGCCTGGGCAACATGGCCGCCGCCACTGCCTGTGATGGAGTCACCGGAACTTCCGGTAGAAACAGGAAGTGAACCGGAAATGAGTAGGAGGGGCCTGGGCAACATGGCCGACATCACTGCCTGTCATGGCGTCGCCGGAACTTCCAGTAGAACCAGGAAGTGAACCGGAAATTGTTGGGAATGGGGCCTGGGCAACATGGCCGCCGTCGCTGCCGGTGATGGAGTCACCGGAACTTTCGGTAGAGACAGGAAATGGAGCTGGAAGTGGGTGGGAATGGGGCCGGGGCAACATGGCCGCCGTCGCTGCCGGTGATGGAGTTACCGGAACTTCGGGTAGAGACAGGAAATGGAGGCGGAAGTGGGTGGGAATGGGGCCTGGGCAACATGGCCGCCGTCGCTGCCAGTGATGGAGTCACCGGAACTTCCGGTAGAAACAGGAAGTGAACCGGAAATGGGTGGGAATGGGGCCTGGGCAACATGGCCGCAGTCACTGCTGGTGATGGAGTCACCGGAACTTCCGGTAGAGACAGGAAGTGGAGCCGGAAGTGGGTGGGAGGGGCCTAGGCAACATGGCTGCCATCACTGCCTGTCATGGCGTTGCCGGAACTTCCAGTAGAACCAGGAAGTGGAGCCGGAAGTGGGCGGTATGGGCCTGGGCAACATGGCCGCCGTCACTGCCTGTGATGGCGTCACCAGAACTTCCGTTAGAAACAGGAAGTGAACCGGAAATGGGTGGGAGGGGCCTGGGCAACGTGGCCGACATCACTGCCTGTGATGGCGTTGCCGGAACTTCCGGTAGAGACAGGAAGTGAACCGGAAGTGGGGTGGAATGGTGGGAACGGGGTGGGAGGGGCCTGGGCCACACTGCTGATGTCACTTCCGGTAAAACCAGGAAGTGAACCGGAAGTGACGCAGAAATTTTGGGGGTTCCTGGGGGGATTTTTGGGTGTTATTTTGGGGTCATTTTTGGGTCATTTTTGGGGTGATTCAGGGGTATTTTTGGGGTTGTTTTTGGCTGTTTTGGGGGGTATTTTT
>NW_024500445.1:0-1040 GCF_017590055.1 Onychostruthus taczanowskii
CCTGGTACCCAGTTTCCCCCCGAGCCTGATGGAGGTGGTGTGGGAGGTCCCAAACAGCCCTACCAAGACCCACCATGACCATAACACAGGAGGGGCGTACACAAACCAAGAGAGGAGAATGCCAGGAGGGTGCACCAGGCTCTGCACCTGTGTCACCCTCCCACGCTGGCTGCATGCTCCAGACAGAACCGGTGTTCTGATGGCTGAGCCGGGGCTGGGGTTTGTGGGGCAGCCTGGGCTCTGCCTCAGGACACTCAGCCGAGGCTGGGCAGCTCACCATTGACATGGCAGCAGCAGAGGAAGGAGAGTGGGTGAGGCGTGGTGGAGGCTGATGTGTGGGGCTGGGGAAGGCATGGCTGCTCAGGGGGGCACTGAGAGGCTGGGGGGGCTGCGGGCCCGTGGAGCTGTGCGGGGGCTCCCTCCTGCTGCTGAGCCGCTCCCGTCTGCTCTCCCCGCAGGGGCTCTGCCGCAACTCCCGGTCCCCGAGGCTGCCGCAGGCGCCGCAGGTTCGTCCCTTGCCGCGGCCAAGGGGGAGGACGGGGCAGGGATGGCTGTGCCCAGCCCTGACCTCCTGCCCGCCCGCAGCCTCGTCCGGAGAGCGGTGCTGCCCCGGAGAAGCCCCTTCCCTCCATTGTGGAGGATGAGGAGGAGCACGACGAGGTTTTCCAGCAATCCCCTGCCGGCGGCTCCCGCCGCAAGCTGCTGCTGCCCGCGCTGAGCAGCTCGGTGCGCCGCGGCTCCCTGAGCAGCCTCCTGGGCGATGAGCTGTGCCCGGTCTCAGCCCTGCGGCACCACTGCCCCTCCCCAGCCCGCGGCGGCCGCGGCCCCTCTCCGCCGTGCCGGAGGGACAGCCGGCTCCAGGAGAGGGATGCCGGCGTGGGCAGGAGGCCGGGCAAGCTGCTCATCCCGTCCCTGCACTCGTGCGGCCCGCCCGACCTCAGCCCCAGGTAGGCTGGGGTGTGCGGGTGGCTCATCCGTGCCAGGCTGCCAGGGGGATGCTCGGTGGTGGCACAGGGGTGAGGGGGTGACGCGGGGCAGCC
>NW_024500446.1:0-1040 GCF_017590055.1 Onychostruthus taczanowskii
CACGCCCCCCGCCGCTGGCCCCGCCCCCGCCCCGCCCAGCCCCGAGCGGGGGCTGAGCCCCGGCCCCTCCCCCGCGGGGTCGCTGCAGGACGAGGAGGGCGACGAGTTCAGGAGGGTGAGTGCAAAATGACCCAAAAAGGGCCAAAAATGACCCAAAAACAGCCAGAAATGACCCAAAAACGGCCAAAAATGACCCAAAAAAAACCTTGAAATGTCTCATCAACATCTTAAAGTATCCAAAAATATCCAAAAAATGACCAAAAATGGCCAAAAATGACCCAAAATGTTTCATCAAGATCTTAAAGTATCCAAAAATATCCAAAAAATGACCAAAAATGGCCAAAAATGACCCAAAATGTTTCATCAAGATCTTAAAGTATCCAAAAATATCCAAAAAATGACCAAAAATGGCCAAAAATGACCCAAAATGTTTCATCAAGATCTTAAAGTATCCAAAAATATCCAAAAAATGACCAAAAATGGCCAAAAATGACCCAAAATGTTTCATCAAGATCTTAAAGTATCCAAAAATATCCAAAAAATGACCAAAAATGGCCAAAAATGACCCAAAATGTTTCATCAAGATCTTAAAGTATCCAAAAATATCCAAAAAATGACCAAAAATGGCCAAAAATGACCCAAAAAAAGCTTGAAATGTCCTGAAATATCTGAAAGGCATCTTAAAATATCCAAAAAATGACAAAAAATGGCCAAAAATGACCCCAAAATGGCCCAGAGTCGCTGCAGGACGAGGAGGGCGACGAGTTCAGGAGGGTGAGTCAAAAATGGGCCAAAAATGGCCAAAAACGACCAAAAATGACCCAAAATACCCCAAAAATGACCCAAAAATGACCCAAAATGTCTCATCAACCTCTTAAAGTATCCAAAAATTTCCAAAAAATGACTCAAAATGGCCCAAAAATGGCCCAAAATGGCCCAGTCGCTGCAGGACAACGAGGGCGACGAGTTCAGGGGGGTGACTGCAAAATGACCCAAAATCTCCCTTTTTTCCCTCATTTCTCCTGGCAGCCGCCGGCCCC
>NW_024500447.1:0-1040 GCF_017590055.1 Onychostruthus taczanowskii
CAAATGTGGCCCCAAAGTGTCCCAAAAAATGTCCCCAGAGTGACCCCAGAGTGTCCCAAAAATGTCCCCAAAGTGTCCCCAAAATGTCTCAAAAATGTCCCAAAAATGTCCCCAGAGTGTCCCCAAAATGTCCCCAAAATGTCCCAAAAAATGTCCCAAAAAATGTCCCAAATGTGGCCCCAAAATGTCCCCAAAGTCACCCAAAAATGTCCCAAAAAATGTCCCAAATGTGACCCCAAAATGTCCCAAATGTGACCCCAAAGTGTCCCAAGAAATGCCCCAAAAAATGTCCCCAAAATGTCGCCAAAGTGACCCAAAAATTGTCCCTGAAAGTGACCCCAGAGTGTCCCCAAAATGTCCCCAAAGTGACCCAAAAATGTCCCAAAAAATGTCACAAATGTGGCCCCAAAATGTCGCCAAAGTGACCCAAAAATTGTCCCTGAAAGTGACCCCAGAGTGTCCCCAAAATGTCCCCAAAGTGACCCAAAAATGTCCCAAAAAATGTCCCAAATGTGGCCCCAAAGTGTCCCCAAAATGTCTCAAAAATGTCCCAAAAATGTCCCCAGAGTGTCCCCAAAATGTCCCAAAAAATGTCCCAAATGTGGCCCCAAAGTGTCCCAAAAAATGTCCCCAGAGTGACCCCAGAGTGTCCCAAAAATGTCCCCAAAGTGTCCCCAAAATGTCTCAAAAATGTCCCAAAAATGTCCCCAGAGTGTCCCCAAAATGTCCCCAAAATGTCATGATGATGATGATGAAGCACTCAGTGTGTGGTCAGTGATGATGATGATGATGATGATGATGATGATGATGATGATGATGATGATGAAGGCGACGGTCACTCCAGGGCCCTGTGGTCACTCAGTGTGTGGTCAGTGATGATGATGATGATGATGATGAAGGCGGCGGTCACTCCAGGGCCCTGTGGTCACTCAGTGTGTGGTCAGTGATGATGATGATGATGATGATGAAGGTCATGGTCACTCCAGGGCCCCGCGGTCACTCAGTGGGTTACGGGTGATGATGATGAAGATGATGATGAT
>NW_024500448.1:0-1039 GCF_017590055.1 Onychostruthus taczanowskii
GGACCCCCCCGGCCCCCCCCGGCCCCCGAGGACCACTTCAGCATGATGGTGTTCCGCATCGGCATCCCCGACCTGCACCAGACGGTGAGGAAAAAACACAAAAATGACCCAAAAATCCGCGGGAACGGCGGGGGGATGGCGCCAAAAACACGGCGGGGAGGAGCAAAAAAATCTGGGAATTTTTTGCCCAAAATACTGGGGGGAAACACAAAAGAATTTGGGAATTTGCCCTAAAAAACTGGGGGGGAAGCGTGAAAAAAATTGGGAATTTTCCCCTCAAAAATTGGGAAATTTCCTCCCAAAAAGTTGGGGAGAACCTCAAAAAAATTTGGGGATTTGCCCCCAAAAATCTGGGGGGAAGAGCAAAAAAATCTGGGAATTTCCTTTAAAAAACTGGGGGGAAGCACCAAAAAAATTGGGAATTTCCCCTGAAAAATTGGGACTTTTCCTCCCAAAAAGTTGGGGAGAACCTCAAAAAAATTTGGGGATTTTCCCCCAAAAATCTGGGGGGAAGAGCAAAAAAATCTGGGAATTTCCTTTAAAAAACTGGGGGGAAGCACCAAAAAAATTGGTGGGAGGAAGCGAAAAAAAAAATTAGGAATCTTCCAATGAAAAATTGGGAATTTTCCTCCCAGAAAATTGGGAAGAACCTCAAAAAAAGTGGGAATTTCCCCTGAAAAAATGGGAATTTTCCTCCCAAAAAGTTGGGGAGAACCTCAAAAAAATTTGGGGATTTTCCCCCAAAAATTGGGACGAAGAGCAAAAAAAATTGGGAATTTCCCCCACCAAAGTTGGGAATTTTCCTCCCAAAAAGTTGGGGAGAACCTCAAAGAAATTAGGGAATTTTCCCCCCAAAATTGGAGGGAAGTGCAAAAAAAATTGGGAATTTTCCCCCAAAATACTGGGGGGAAGCACGAAAAAAATTGGGAATTTTCCCTGAAAAATTGGGAATTTTCCCCCAAAATACTGGGGGGAAGCGCAAAAGAAAATTGGGAATTTCCCCCCCCAAAAGTGGGAATTTTCCTCCCAAAAAGTTGGG
>NW_024500449.1:0-1039 GCF_017590055.1 Onychostruthus taczanowskii
AGCGCCGCAGCCGCGATTACCGGGACTGCCTCACTCCCAGTTTGCCCAGTTGGGGCACTGGGGGTCCCTGGGTGTCACTGGGTGTTACTGGGGGTCCCTGGGTGTTACTGGGGGGGTCCCTGGGGGTCCCTGGGTGTTACTGGGGGGGTCCCTGACTCAGTTTCCCCCCCAGGGAGTGGGAGCGGGGCCGCGAGCGCCGCAGCCGCGATTACCGGGACTACGAGCGCAGCCGGCGCGAGCGATTCTCGCCGCCCAGGCACGAGCTGAGCCCGCCCCAGAAGCGGCTGCGCAGGGACTGGTGAGAGACCCCAAAATGGGTGAAACTCACCCCAAAAATATCCCTGAAATATCCCAAAAATATCCTAGAAATATCCAAAATATATCCCAAAAAATATCCCAAAAATATCCCAGAAATGTCCCAAAAATATCCCAGAAATGTCCCCAGAACCGCCCCAGAAGCGGCTGCGCAGGGACTGGTGAGAGACCCAAAATGGGCCGAATTCACCCCAAAAATATCCCAAAAAATATCCCCAAAATATCCCTGAATTGTCCCCAAAATATCCCAAAAATATCCCAAAAAATATCCCTGAAATGTCCCAAAAATATCCTAGAAATATCCGAAAAATATCCCAAAAAATATCCCTGAAATGTCCCAAAAATATCCTAGAAATATCCGAAAAATATCCCAAAAAATATCCCTGAAATGTCCCAAAAATATCCTAGAAATATCCGAAAAATATCCCAAAAAATATCCCTGAAATGTCCCAAAAATATCCTAGAAATATCCGAAAAATATCCCAAAAAATATCCCTGAAATGTCCCAAAAATATCCTAGAAATATCCGAAAAATATCCCAAAAAATATCCCTGAAATGTCCCAAAAATATCCCAGAAAATGTCCCCAAAACCGCCCCAGAAGCGGCTGCGCAGGGACTGGTGAGAGACCCAAAATCACTGAAATTCACCCCAAAAACATCCCCAAAAACATCCCTGAAATGTCCCAAAAATATCCTAGAAATATCCGAAAAATATCCCAAAAA
>NW_024500450.1:0-685 GCF_017590055.1 Onychostruthus taczanowskii
CAGCTCGTGGGGTGTATCTTCTCTTTCCATCTGGGGAATGTCTGCATTGGGTACCAGGGCCTCTAATTTGTACAGCAGAGATTTGAATAAGGTCCTCCTTAATCTCTTCCCGGAGTTTCTTATGGTTCTCCTCTATTTTGTCCTCTAGTTTCTGCAGTCGGGTTTCCACTGCTGCAATTCTGGCATGAGTTGGGCCATGCACAGCATCTGCATACGCTCGAAGCTTCTTCGCCATATCGAGCACAGTCTCATATATGTCATCCCGCTTCAATATTGCTAGGGCTGAGGCGTATTCAGGTGGCCCAAGTCGCACGAGTTTCCTCCACATTACCGGTGTGCATGGTACCTGGTCCGGATTCCTAGTTGTTATATCATCTGAGAAAATGAGCTCTGCCACCGCCATCTCTCTCAGGCGTTGGATTCCCTGTTCTATGGTCTTCCACGGTGTCTGCTGTATATAGAGATCATCTACACATAAGTATCTTTGTGCTACACTATCCAGGACCCATTCCCAGAGGCTGTGAGGGCTAGCCCTGCTCATCATACCTTGATCGATGACAGGATCATGTGACAGGGATCCCAAATGCCTCGCTTCAGTGCCATCCAAAATCGTAACCTCCCCTGCAGCATCCCAGAGGCGGACTAACCAACTAATTATAGATTCGTCAGGTTGTCGTCTGTAATC
>NW_024500450.1:1642-86527 GCF_017590055.1 Onychostruthus taczanowskii
AGAACAGGGAATCCAACGCCTGAGAGAGATGGCGGTGGCAGAGCTCATTTTCTCAGATGATATAACAACTAGTGTCCTGGTTTAGGACAAATTAGGGGAAATCTCCAGAAGGGAGCCCCCTAAAAAGAAAAAAAAACCAACTACCCCTCCCCCAATACCGGGTTCGGGAAGGAATTCCTTGGAGGAGCACAGTGGAAAACAAAACCTATTTATTAACAAATAACAAAAGAACACTCCCCAACACAAGAAAAGAAAAGAAAACCAGGCAGTGCTGTGGAGGGCACTGAGCTTCTCTCACAGACGCCGGGGGTCCTGGACGTCCCAGGTCAGGTCCGGAGCCGGTCCAATGTCTTCAGGGGAGGGTAAGAAAGAGGGAACAAAAGAAAAAGAAAAAAAAACAGCGTAGAAAGCAGAAAGCAGCAAAAAAAGCAGCTATCAGCTAGCAGCCGAGGCAGGAGCAAGCAAGCAAGCAAGCCAGCCAAGCCAAGCAGCCAAATGCCAAAGCCAAGGTGCCCGGTCACACTCACACCCCTCCCTCCCCGCCCCGCCGCGGCAAGACGGCCGAGGGAGGAAAAGGCGCAGCTGCCAGACACAACACACGATATTGGGATAAAGGCTGTCACCCCACGACAACTTTACAGTATTAGAGTAACAAGAAAATATTGTTAAATGTTCTGCCCCTCTGGTGACACTCCATAGGCTTCTAAAGCTGAAGGCCCTCAGTGAAGAAATAAAACTCCTGTTACATTAGTCTCTTTCTGTTTGAGATGAAAAGCAAGACAGCTACAGAAAGATCTGTGGCATCCAGTAGAAGATGTTCTATTGTTAACACTCTTCTGTGACCTCTCCATCCAAAAGTACCACCACATTCCCTACATCATAAATTAGAAAGGGTTTCTTGCCCTCATTCTTCCTCCTGCTCTTAACTTCAGAACTGGAATGACGAACTGATTAATTTTTTAATTTAAAAAATTAAATTGCAATTTAAATAGCAGCTTTGTATGGTAATACTTACCTTTGCATACGTATGCAATATTCTCCCATGACTGATCTATTGTGCATTCTGAAAAATTCCTGTCTCCATTGAAATAATATCCTTCTTTACAGTGATAGTACACTCTGCTCCCCAGAGTGGTAGAGTTGTCCCAGGTCATTGTCGTGTGTGGAATCAGCAAAGGTTTGCCACAGTCTGTTTCTAGAACAGAGGAAAACAGGAAAACAAAACCTTGAAATGAAAACAGGCAAGACATATCAAAGTGTTAAAGATGGAGGGATGAACTGCCCCAGCAAGTTACACTTAATTTTTTCCACTTCTTAGAGATTCCTAGAGGTCAGGGAGTTAATCAGAACCCAGAATTTTGTGGCTGGAGACCTTCTAGCAGGGTGAGACATTTACCCTACAAGATGACCCTTAAAATAAAAGAAAGTGTCCTGATTAGAAGTGGAGAGCAAGGATCTTGAAGCAAATTTTTATGAGTAAGTCTATCTTCCCACAACACTCTCTTATCCTCCACATGCTATTTATTCCTTTATTTTACCTACCATTAGTAACAGTAGATATTTTAAAAGACACATGGTCCAAGGAGTGTCGTGAAAGAATAGCATCAAGAAGGTTATGTTCCTTTGTTAGTAGATTTAATTCAAGTTTTGAAAAAAGATGCTGCTACAGACAAGATGAATGAGCAATTCTGAGGGAAAATTAGATAGATTATGCAAACCATTTTACAGATAATTAGAAAGCTGGGATAAGGAACTAATAAAATTTAATTCATTTTCTCAGGTTTTGGGGGCTGAATAATAAAAATAGGGAACAAAAATAATAAAAAGTGAAGATCAAATAGATGGAACAGTATTATTTAGGGTAAAATCTGCTTTTCAATTCACAATGAATGTGAATCTTCAATAAAAGATTCTACATCACTTCAGTTATAAGAAGCAAACACTGTAAGGACTAAAATCTTACCCTCATTAAAGCTTATATGGAGCAAAAAAAAGTTATTTTTAAACCATTCAATAATTTTAAGTGATTCTGAAATTCTATTTTAAAAAAAGGAAAGCAAAGAAGTAAAAACGAAAGCTTATAGAATCATGATCTGTACAACCT
The DNA here is from genome assembly GCF_017590055.1 of Onychostruthus taczanowskii. Classification (NCBI taxonomy): domain Eukaryota; kingdom Metazoa; phylum Chordata; class Aves; order Passeriformes; family Passeridae; genus Onychostruthus; species Onychostruthus taczanowskii. Next base: position 3,747 of record NW_024500450.1, read on the forward strand.
TTAAAGGAAAATTTAAACATGTCTATTTCAATGGATAATACATCCACCATCATGACTGCCTTCTTTTTCACACACCAATGAATATGAATGTATCTACTATAAATCATGAGAACAAGCCTTGGAATAACTAATGCACATGGAAGCATGTGCTTAACTCATGGAAGGACAGTATGCAAAGAGACATAAAATTCCTCCTGTTCCAGCTACCTGCCCGTGGCCATTCTGTAAGCAGACTGAAATGCAGGAGCACATTCTTGTGTAACATTGCAAACCTTCTACTTAGATTCATGACTCAGAATAAAAATATTAAAGGTCATTCTAAAAGTGGAGAGTGGCTATAACATATGCATGGAGCATTCAAAAAAATTACTACATTTGATTGCAATAAACTGAAAGCTTGATCCTGGATCAAGCTGAAAAAATATTGCTTACCCAACAAGTGGAAAAGTGAAGCTGTGAAAACTGACTAAAGAGTGTAATTATTCTAAGGTCTCCTAACTAAGAATATAAGCCTAGATTTAAAAAAAAAGAGGTTTATTTTTTAGACTGTCTCGCTGTGTTCCATCTTATTGAGGAGCTCTTTAGGCTACATTCCTCCAAATCATAGCATTGTAAGAGACTTGAGTCATCTTGAATAGCAACAGCATGTATGAGCAATCATAATTTGCAGCTGGAAACTGTCCAAATACAGGAATTTTGAAGGTATGTTAATAACTAATAGCAGCTTGATTTCTGATAGTGGCTTCAACTGCTAGCAGAAAAGTAGAGTGATATTGAACTAGAAAAAATGTCAGCAATTTAGGCTGTATTTTCATCTCATGGTAATCCCAATGCCTGACACACATTGGGATTAGGTTCTTGGAATGTTAACTTTTAACAATTTATTGCAACTTCTTTAGAAACACTGATTAAAAAAACCACCATGTTCAATATGTGTGTTTTGTTTTGGGGCAACTTTCTGTGTCAGAAGACTGCATAAACTGAATGCCCAAAGAGGATGACTGACATTTATTACAGTGACTTAAACAGTGATCTGTGCTAAACAAATCAGAAGGCAGACTTTATGTACCTTTGCACACCAAATCAGGGCCATCCCACTGTCCTTTGGCATTGCAGACTGCAGTGCCACTGCCGCCGGCCATCAGGTACCCACGAACACAACCGTAAGTAACTTCACTTCTGTATGTGGTCCCACTCACAGATGTTGGACGGGCATTCAAAACAGAAGGTGGAACCCCACAGTCCACACCTGAGGGGATGAAGGAAGAGGAAGATAGACCTGTTAGTCAACCAGCAGGAGCAATGACAGCTGCACTCACATAAGTATTTCTTCATCTTTACCAGCTACCCCTCTTCTGTAGTAATGCAACATTCCTCAGGTCCTCTGGAATATTCCCACTATGCCTGACAGTTGCTGTAGCTACTCCAAACATCTACTTCCAAATGAAAGGACGCTTTTCTGTGTTTCTCTCAGAATAGCATGCTAAATCCATGACTCCCTCCTCAGTCAAGCTGATGGTATTCAGAAAAGTCCTGGTTTTCTTCTGAATCTTTAGACTCCCCTGCTTTTACAAACCTGATTACATTGGATAAGGTGGTTCTATACTATTCACAATGAGCAACACTCAAAGGAAGGCCAATAAGCAGAAACTGCCTTTAGAAAGTAAAACTTTTAAAAGTTTACAAAAACTATAAAAATGCAAAACCATAGAAAAGGTCAAAATATACAACATAAAAGTTTCCTGTTAAGGCAAGGACTTAAACAAAGAAGTCAAGTAGCATACACATGCACACACATACACGAAAAATTTGTTAAAGGTACATTTACTAGTATTAAAAAAAAACCCATACTTGCTGGTTTTAGAAAGATAAGTCCTAATTGAAAAGGGCTTGCAACACAAGGAGGAAATAAGTTTGACATTTTAGACTTTTGGCTGTTTCTTGGTGTATCATGTATCTTATTTCAATTAACCATAAGAGAGATGCTGAGAAAGTCTGACCTATTGTTTGATTGTAGAAATTTTTAAAAAATCACATGAAAAAGCAACTTCTGAAAAACCTTAACAAAAAAAAAAAAAAAAAAAAAAAAAAAAAATCAACAACTTGCAAGAGTTACATTCCACAATCTTCCTCTAGGGACCACTTGAGACTCTGGGCACTCCCTTTTTGTTTTCAAATTCATTGTCCTTTATTTTTTTGGGGGGGGAAAGTGTTACTTGCATTGTTTAAAAATTGTTTTATCTTTTCTTTCTTATGAATTTCTAGTGATAGTTAATATTTTGCTTTTCCCAGCCACACTGTTTTAGCACCCTTATTTTAATTTATTCACTTCTTATAAATGTTACATTTCTATCTATTCTTGGAGGAAAAAAAAAAAAATAAAAGAGAGAGAGAGAGAGAAGGGGAAAGAATTGGAAAAAAAGATGACTGCTTCGGAGAAAGAATGAACTCTCCTTGCTAAGTGACGATTTCCAGGATGGCAATTCTCCCCTATAGAATTGCTATACACAGTGTGTCTTCTGTTAGCTAGCACTTCAAGTATCATGTAACTGATATAAAGGCTTTCTAACTACTCACAGGAACACAAAAAGAATCCTGCACTCATAAGCAGTAATATTGCCAGAGAATGGATGATTAGAACACCAAAGCAAGTATATGTTTTAAAGACAGTCATAGGAAACTTAACTCTTCAGAGATGTGCAAGTGCTTGTTCATGTACAAATGTTCTTAAAATTATGAAGACTACCCAGAGATGAGGAGTGCTACAATGCCCTCTGTTGCATCTACATCAAACTTTCAGACAGAAGTTCACAAGGTGTCAGGAAAATTGGTGTTTTCATGAGAGGTCAGTGATGTCTTTCAACTCAGTAGTCTTTCCCGTGAAATGCTAAAGAAATCTAGTTGTTTTCTGGGCCTCAGCTCACAGGCAGAAGGACACATTTCAGTGTCTGTAAACATGCAGGGACCAGCACAAAAAATGTCACTACACTAAAGAAAAAGGTAAACACTAACATGTCCTTTAATTTTCTTCTTTTTCTGCAAAAAAACAGTTATTGAAATAACACTTCCAGATTGTGGAAATAGTCGACTATCATTACAAACACACTTCCCATGAATGAACCCCCTTAATGAAGAATTTAACAAAAACGTAAGACTCTTTTCACCTTTACAGCTTAAAGTGGCAGGTTCCCAAGTTGCATTTGCAGTGCAGTATGAGAACTTTCCTTCATTGCTGTAAAACCCTTCTTGACACTCATAATGAACTGCACTTCCTGGTAGTAAGCTGTAGTTCCCCACAATGTAGCCATGCTTCATTTCAGGAGGGGAACCACATCCGATTTCTGCAAAGAGACTGGGTTGAAAGATCTCACAGTACATAAATCACAACACTTGACCCCTTTAAAATCAGCTAAACTAGATGGCACATCCCAAAAAACACCTGATCTGATGAATCTGAGGGCTTACCAAAGAAGCAGAATAATAGATTTGGAGAATTGTGCTGGCCACAGTTGGAGGAACACAGGGAAGCAGTTACTGAGCTACACTTTTACTAACATACAGCTGGAGCCTTTCACAACATCAAAGACAAGACACTGCAATGTGATGGCGCTTTGCGTGGGCCAGTCTCGTTACAGCCACAGCTGAATGACACTTCAGCACCACAGGAGAATTTCAGGCCCCAACACACAGCTTTATTTCCCTGTGCATGGGAAAAATGAAGCACTCTGCAGCAGATAAATTGAAATGAATTGTTCTGCCCCTCAAATCCTTCATCTCATTAAAACAGCCTGCATACAAAAGCTCCACTCCTCCAGCACATCTGCTTGGACAGGGCTCCCTTGTGCAACTCTGCAAGAAACACAATTGGTACAAACACTCCACCACAGAACATGGAGAGACCAGTCAGTGAGATAAGAAGAAGGGTTATCAGCAATTCTGGCAAACAAAGCGGAGCACTTCAGTCAGAAAAACTGAGCAATTACAGGCTGTGAGTTGTACTGATGGTTCTGGCAATAATTCAGAAATAAAAGCTGAATATAATCTAGGCAGCTCCTTCCACCTGGGATGCCTGTGTTCATTATATACTCTGATGTCCACAGCTTACACTGCTAGCAGTTTGCATCTGTGAAAACTGACACTAAAGACAGATTTTCAAATTGGAAATTTGGTTCTGGATTCTTTTTGTTACGGCAACATAAACTGAACTGTTTATTTATACTGTGCAGGAGGCACAGTATGTAACAAACTACTAAATTGTTATTTTATTACTCCTGTCCCCTAGGCTTTTTTCATGCATCTAATCTCTCTTATCAGCTATTTAGTCTCTCTTCCCTTCCCCTTTATGTGGTGTGATTATATAAAAAACTGGATTACAACACACTTCCTTTCTACTCAGAAACTAACTACATTACTTTCAAAACATTGTCAAGCTTCTCTGACCCTGCACATCTGAAGCACTGCTAAGAACCTGTAGGAATATCTGGTGTTGACTCCGGGATCCTGATGTCACTGGAAGGAACAATACAAGAAGAGAGGAAAAAAAAAAAAAAAAAAAAAAAAAAAAAAAAAAAAAAAAAAAAAAAAAAAAAAAAAAAAAAAACCAAAAACATACAGCAAGCAAAGTCCAGAGAAATCATACAGCAAAGTCCTGGAGAAGCACAGACCAGAATAGGCATTGTACGATGGTGCAACATGTGATTTTATCTGCTAGCAAAAACAGCATCCAAAGATTCTCACCTTTGCAGGAAACTACGTTTCCATCTTGACGAAAAGAACGCTCTCCAGTTTCTAATTTGTAACCATCATTGCAGTAACACATGTAGCTTCCTTCAGTATTCACACATCTTGCATTGTGACCACACAGCCCAGACTCCTCACATTCATCAACATCTAAAAATTCAGAGAAAAGTAGATGCACTTCATAACAGGGGGTTTTGTTTTAATTCATTAATAAAGGGCCCAAGCTTAACTCTTCCTTGAAGAGTTCTACATAGCTTCTCACAGCTCTCTAGGAAAAAAAAGGAGCTTATTGTTGTCTCATCTTCAAGCATGTGGAAAGAGGACTGTTGCAATTTTGTCACTAGCTGTCTTTACATTACTGCTGGTTTACTTGACAAATAGTTTCCAATGTTATATGCTGTTCAAACAATTCCAGAAAAATCCTGTATCTGGACACCTCTTAAATGGTTACAACAGTTCATCACTAACAAGAAAATTCTACACTAAACACAAAAATTACAATCTGGGGAATTTTAAGTATCATCCTATTTTGTTAATCTATCTGCTGCTGCTTCTTCTGAAAAGGTCAGTGTTTGAATGAGATTGTGAAGCAATGATTTGTAACATAGGAGAATTCAAAATGGAACTAACTCATAGCTGTTAGGAATCTGAATGTCAAAAAAGCACATCAGCAACAGAAGTTCTCTGGTATAGTGTCAGAAAATAAGTTCTACAGTGACGGAAAAAAAAAATAAAAAAAAAATTGTGCAGTTCTGGATTTGTCACACTTAGGATTCTTTGTGATGTCTACCTGTACAGTTCGTGCCATCATTGGGAATAAATGTCTTGTTGTTGTTGGAGGCTCGGTATCCATCAAGGCAAACACAGTAAAAACTTCCATGTGTATTATGACACAGGGTATGATTTCCGCAGATCTTGCTGGCTCCAATCTGGCATTCATCTTTATCTGTCAGTACATTTAAAAAACATCAGAGAGAGATTAAGAAAAGTGGGATGTCCTGTCCTCCTCACTCATGCTCAAGTATCCAGACTTCTCCTTACTGATCTCCTTTATAAATTATTTGGGATGTAAATACTGCTGGTAAGCTGCAGAACAACTGAAATGTCCCTGGATGAAAATGTGAATGCCCCTCTGCTCTGCTCTGCTCTGCTCTGCTCTGCTCTGGTGAGAGCCCACCTGGAACCCTGCATCCAGCTCTGGAGTGCCCTACATTGACCAGCTGGGGCAAGTCCAATGGCAGCCATGAAGATAATCATGGGCTGGAGCACCTCTCCCACAAGGAAAAGCTGAAGGGGTTAGGGGTTGCTCAGTCTAGAAAAGAGAAGACTCTGAGGAGCCCTTATTATGGCCTTCCAGTACCTAAAGAGTATTTTCAAGAAAGCTGGAAAGGCACTTTGGAAAACATCCTGTAGTTCTAGGACAAGGGGGAATTGCTTTAAACTGAAAGAGGATGGATTTAGATTTGGCACTATGAAGAAATTCATCACTGTAAGGGTAGTGAGGCACTGGAACAAGTTGCCCATAGAAGTTGTAGATGCCTCAATGCTCCACCCCTGAAAGCGTTCAAGGCCAGCTTGGACAGAACTCTGAGCAACTTGGTCTTGTGGAAGCTGTCCCTGGCCACAGCAAAGGGGTTGGAACTGTGTAATTTTTAAGATCCCTTCCAACTTGAAGCATTCTATAGTTCTATGGTTTTCCTACAACAAGATACCTAAACTCTGCGCAGCATCCAGCAGCTGCCAGTGCTTTGTGAAAGAAGGGTAAGAGACAGGGAGGAGGAGATAACTGGGATCAGGGAGGAGGAAGGACCACCCCCTTAGAGCACTGGCAAGCTGTTACAGACACCGAGACACAGCGTTTGACAGTGTCCTTTGATTCACATATTGATATGAGATAGTCTCAGAAGGACATTGTCAGCCACAGTAACAAAACGTTAAACAACACTTCTGAATACGTACAAGTCTTTTGGTGAGGAAAAACAATCCAAATATATTCTACGGGGGATTCTTCCAGGAAATGACCAAGTTTTTAGCATGCTTAGAAGAATTCATTAAAATTACTTGAGAATGAGCATTTTAGGAATTTACAGTTTCTTTCCATTTTATAAGCAGGCAGCCTACCTTGACAGTGGGTTCTCCCATTGCCTACAAATCCATAATTGCAGATACAAACACTTTTTCCTCCACTTTGCTGGCATGTTGCATGAATGTGGCAAGTTGCACAGACGTCCGGAATGGATCTGTTCACAATTACTTTAAGGACAAAAAAGTAGCATTATATTTTTTAAAGTACCTTACAAGTTTCATGGTAGAAAAAAACAGCACAGAACTGAAAGTGGAGATAAAATTCAGATTAAAACACATAGAATAGACTACTATCTCCTCCCACCTAATTTTAAAACTTGTAGGAAAACGACAGCTATTGTATTAAAAGACTAAAGATGAAAAATAAACAGAAAAGATTAAACAAATAACTACAATGAGCATTTTTGTCCATCCTTCTCTTCTCTGTCAACAAAGAAAAGAGCTTTTTGGCTTTCAGAAAGGTTTAGAAGGTATACAGTAGGTAGCTCTATCCAATATTATTAATCTTTTCTTCATATGCATTTGTTTCTCTTTTGTCTTTATTTCTGTTTCCTCTGTTTTGTTGTGCTTCCTTCAATTATTTACACATAGACATTTGGGATACTTTTCAATCTGTTTGTATCATGTGTCAATATGGTAAAAATGTTATTCCATAAAAATGTTGCTAATGCTGCTAGGAGTAAAATTATTTACACTAATTTTAGGAATTAATTTATATTAAAAGGGGTTGAGAAGCACACAACCCAATTTACTATAATTTGACAGGGCTGTAAATATACATTAAATTAGAATACAATAGGTTTTTTCTTTGCATTCATACTTTCAGGGCATTATGTTAATTTCCCTCAATTTTTTTATAAGCTCTTTTTGTTATCACACATAGCCTCACTTTCCAATGACAAATGTGAGAAAGGATGGATTTGATGTAGACAAAGCATGTGTATGTTGACGCCTTTTTACATTTTGAAATAAAGAACTAATACTGCACAAGCTGATGTCTGATGGAGCTTGACACAGAAGTATGGAATATTTTACTTTTCTAAGACAGCTGAAGTTGATAAGAATACACTGTACATTTAGCATCTCTGACAAAATTTTGACTACTCTACAATGTCTAAATACATAACCATAACTGGAAGGAGAAGGCAGCTGAATGATCTAGTATTTTTTTATGCATCAAATTTATCGCTGTGATAAAACTGCCCTTCCACACGCACAGGGTTTCAGTTTTTTCAGGGTTTTTATGAGTGCCTTAAGGCTGTGGGAAGCATCATAGATTCCTACTCCTCATCATTCATGCTTTTATGTACTTGTGTTTGTGTGTGTGTTTCTGATAAGAGCAGAAAACAAAAACTGTCAGCTTGCAATGGCAGCCAACACAGATCAGAAAATTTAATTTACAGCCACGGAGAGAACTTTCTCATGACACCTGAGCCTTCTGATAAGACATGGAAGTATCCTCCTCAGATTGCTGCTTCAGGAGAGGTAAAAACGTGTTTCCACCCCCCCGCCTCCCCTTCCTTCACAACACACAATTTATCATGCCAGCACTACAGTCCCCTCACTGTTTTGGCAGGTAGGACCTCCCCCTAAGGCCCTCTCAAGGACACGAGGTCGCTGCCACCACCGCCGTCAGCAGGTGTCCAGGAGACACCCCAGGCAGCAGCACCCACCACGGCCACCTCCGCCAGCAAGCCACGGGTGCCATCACCACCACTGCGGGATGCTCCCCGCCACCGTCAGCTGCCTCCAGCACCGCCACCACGTGCCGCTCCGCCACCATCGCCACGGGAAACCTGGACATGCATACCAGCATGGGCTGCCCCCAACACCGCCACCAAGGAAGGCTGAGCCACCACCACGGGCTGCCTCTGCCGCCCCCACCACGGGCCAAGCCGGGCCCCTGACCCCGCGCTAGGGCTGGCGCTGCCCCCCAGCCCACCGCCGCCCCGGCCGGCCGCACTCACCCCGCGCCGCGCACGGCGGCAGCGCCAGCAGCAGCAGCAGCAGCGGCAGCAGCGGCCCCGGGACCCCGCCGCCCCCCGAGCTCATGTCCCCGCCGCCTCCGCCGCGCCCCTCGGTGCTGCACGGCCCCGGTGGCTCCGCATCGCCCCTGGGGGCGGAGGGCGGGAGGGGAGCCGAGGGCAGGGCAGAGCCCCAGGACAGGGCACAGCCCGCGGCCCCGGGCGGAGGGCGGCTGGCGCTGCCTCCCCGCGGGCGGGATGCCCTTATCGGCGCCGCCGCGCCCTCGGCCCCTCCGGGGCTTTCACCCTCAGTGAGGCCCCTTTCCTCCCCCGCCCCGCTGCCCGCAAAACCCTCTCATTTCTTTCTTCCCTTTTTTTCTTATTTTCCTTTTTTTTTTTTTTTTTCTTTTTCCTCTCTTCCCTGGCACAACCCCTTTCCTTCCCCGGGACACCGCCTCTTCCCCCTGCCAGGCAGGTGGCAAGGCTGATAAGGGGCTGCTGCTGTCCATAGCCCGGCGGCGGGGGAGAAACGGATGGTAGGATTATTTACGATTTCCGGGAAGGGCTGCTAGATAGACACACCTGTTTGTATGTGGGAGCTGTGCCGCCTCCCGCCAGCCAGCGGCCGGGGCCGGAGCGCTCGGAGCGGCGCGAAGCTGGCCCATCAGTCCTGCGATGCACGAAGCTGGTGCAGCCGTACACGGCCAGCCCGTACTGCTTGAAATAAAGTAAAGCTTTCTCACTGCAGGCCTTAGACGCCGCTCAGGTTAATCCCCGATCCTCGTGTTTAGGCAGGACCAGCAGTGCTGCCTGAAGAGTTTTCTGCTGCAAAGAGTAGTAAAGCCCTAGCGCTCAGAGTCATCATTCATGTCTGTGAGCCTGATTTTAGAATGCTGCATAAACTTATCTACAAATGCTGTTGCCCAGTTGCCACAATAGAGGAGTGCCAAGGTGTGGAATCAGGGAAGCCTAACACAAAAGTAGAATTTGGCGTATTTGATAACTCTAATGAGATTTCTGAAAAAGTTTTGCTTATGTGCTATGGTGGCTTTTCATTAATGCCTTTAAATGCTAATTCAGCCCAGTCCTCCATCACCATTGCATTTAAGGGACATAACCTGATCTTTTCCTGCTGTATTATAAAAAACACCAAACTATCACTGTCTGATTTCAAGGGACGCAAAATCCAGTTTCATTGAATCATCAACTTTATTGATTTATTTATGTAAGCTGCTCTCTTCCAGGTTTGAGGGTTTTGGTTTGGTGGTTTTTTTTGATGGGGAGGGGGAGGTCCTTTGTTTGTTTTGGGATTTTTGTTTGTTTGTTGTTTCGGTTTTTTAATTAGAGTTCTGCCTACTTAATCATGTATACATTTGAAATCAGCTTCTGCTATGCTTATTCATCTTGACCAGATTCTTCAGCAGCAGCCAGTTACATACAAGTAATCCTTTTGGAAGAACACACTACAGATGTCATTGCTGCATATTTCTCCCTTAAACTTACTGAAATTGGAAGTGTGCATTCTCAGTGGTGGTAAGTATCTTAACATTATAAGGAATCATTTAGAGAGAATTGTTCTGCACAACATATTAAAATGGTTTGGAAATGACAATTTTCCACTTACTTGGCAGCCCACTGTGTAGCACACCTACTAATCACTGCAATTTCTACTATTCCTTTCATAAAAAGTAGTGGAAGTGACTTTTTATAATTATAAATGCCTCGTGCAGCAAACAGGAAAATATTTTTGGCACAAAGCCTGAGGAAATACATCATATTTATAAAGAGAACCAATTAAATTTTTAATAGAAATATTATTTAAAGAAAGTAATAAAACGTGTATCAGCTGAAAAAAGTACAGTATGTAGACTAGAACTGATCTCCTTGTTATGTTCCTGTCTATTGTGTCTCAAACACACAATTAATTGCTGTTTAAGACATACTTCAGAACATTTAAATTATTCAACTACATACAAAGGCTACTTTAAATTCAATGCATGATAATAAGAAATAAGTGTCAAAAGATGTTTAGAGGTTATTTGTTCTGCTTTCTGCTCTACAACAAGGACAACTCTATGGTTCCTGACTTGTCTAACTTGCTCTTTATGCTGATGGTGATGTAGAACTCACAGCATTCCCAGACAATCTCTTCCAGTACTTCAGGTTTGAATCCACCAGTGAGATTCATCACAGATCACTTCTGCCCTGAGGTCACCTGCCCAAACCCTAGCTAACTGGTACAGAAAGATAATTAAAGATTCAGGACGGTAAGACAGACTAGTGTCCCAACATGCTCATCCTTAACATCTTCAGCAAATCTTACTTGTTTCACATAAAAATCTCTCTAATGAAAACATGAAAATTTTCTGGTTTGGATAGGATAAAAATTTTAATCTTTTCCTTGTCAAACCTAAAGGAAGCCTAGTTTGTAATTACAGTGTTTCCTTCATCCCTAATGTTAAATTACCCAGAAGATCTATGTACCAGTATTTGCTCTTCTTTGTGAAAAGAGAAGAGTTGTGATGGCCAAAGTAATTCAGTTCATCCAGAGATGCTTGGAAGTTTCCTGTGCTTGCAGGGGTCTAAATGCAGATAATTGAAAATCAGAAGGGCAAGCTGGATCAAGCATTTCCTCAGCCATCTGTATTTGTTCTGTCTCCTTTGCAGACAATGAATACCACCATGTCATTTAAATCTCTTTATGTTTTCTCCTAAGGATTTTTGGCATGGACTACACTGCTTATTTTGACACATGAAGACAAAATATTTTATTTTAATAGCTCTTTCAGCAAACACATTTTTAAAAAGAGCAAACATCTTCAGCCAAAGTGAATAAATTTATTTCATCCTTGTTAACAGATCACTCAGCTATTCATTGTGCAGTTGCATTCTTGAGTAGCTTTCTATCAAGTGCTTCTTTCCAAATGGCAATGAAAAGAGTAACTACAGCTTGATGGAAGATTCTTTCCATCTGAATTCTGTCTCTTTTGCTTATTTAAAATTAGTCAAATTAATAACTGGTTTTTGGTTACCCACTTAGCTCCCAGAATAAGAAACATCAATTGTTGAAAATAACTCAAAATATCCAGAAATAACTGAAAAGATTGGTTGACCCTCTTCAGTTTCTGTTGAAAATGCTTCAGTAAATACTGTGCAGAAGTAAAGCAGTATCTTGTTTGATTTTTTTTAAAGGAAATATCATCACTCAAGTTTTTTGCAGTATTTCTGTCTGTACTCTCAGGGTGCCTATGCCACTGTCTCATCTCCTAGCAGAGTTGAAAAATGTAAATGAAAACGTAAATGAGATTTCTGCAAAAGCACTGAATTTGAACTTTAAATATTGAATGTTACAATTTGCCTAGAGGGTAGGCTTTGGATGTAACACATATCAGAGCATGCCCTGTACATCTCATGACAAGGGCACAGTAGGCGATAAAGCCTGCTGACAGTTACTGCTAATCAGAAAAGCAGCTCTCCAGAGCAAAAGGGCTTTATCTGTGGGTTTTAGCATAGGAGACCAAACTAGGCTTTGCCACAAACCCACTGGGAGCTTTGATAAGATAACCCCTCTCTCCCTCTCCACTTCTCCCTCCCACTTAAATGCGTAGCTGGGGCAGTATTCCTACATAAGTAGGAATACTGCCCCAGCTTCTGGTAGAAGCTTTCATGCCACAGCACCCTGCCCCACTTTTTAGAAGTTTTTAAGCCACAAGGATTTAGTGCATATTGGTTTATGGGGGCATGTCCTGGTGTTGTCAGACCTTGGAATGTCATCCGAGAGTACTGCTGAGAGCCATGGTTTCCGATTGTTTCATGCTGTGTCATTATTTTGAGGATTGTGCTGACTGAAGACTGTAGATAGAGGAAAGGGAGGGAGGCACAAAGGAAAAGTTCAGAAAGGAACAATAACAGCACTTCCTTAATACATTTTAAAAATAATAACTAAATAAATAAAAAGTAATGTTGTGATTTTTTCAGCTCCAAGTAGATGAAAAGATATCTTTTCCTTTCAGATCCCAAAATATCTGCTAAAATCTGAAGAGAAAGAACTTGGCAACAAGATTCATGCTTTCTTTTCTACCAGGCTCCTCAAGCTCACCCACAGGGGTGTTGGCCTTTCTATTGAAGCTGCATAGAACTAAATAACAGCTTGTCAATAAGGCAAAAAATTAATGCCAATATCTTTGACAGGTAGAGGAAAAAAACCCAAATCCCACAGACTACACAATTATACTTGTGTTATCTTTCTCTCACCATCAGCTTTGTTGTATTTATGGGCAAGATGAGTCTTAAAGTGAGTCTAGAAACATTAGATGAGAAATATGACAACTTGTCAAATTATATTATCTATGAAGATAAATTCCATATTTGTGTCATGCGAGTTCCTGGCCATCCTGCCTGAATATGTTCCTGTGAACCTGCTTTAGCAGGGAAGTTGAACCAGATCATATCCAGAGGTCCGTCCAACCCCAATCATTCCATGGTTCTGTGACCAGAGAAAATAAACCAAACCATCCTGAAGCTGCTCAGGCAGTTGGGAATTCTTTTGCCATGGCTTCTTTCTCCATGGACCAATTGTATTTTATCACCAGGCAATCTCAGATTTGCATCAACACTGTGTAGTGGGGAAGAAAAGAGAATCTAGTAACCAAACCTTTCATAGTAAATACCTTAACCTTTACTCTGAGTTGTTCTGTAAGTAATTAAACTTCTCCATGCTGATCATCAAGTTTAAAGTAGCTGTTTTTATCTCAATTAGAAAGTACCTTAAATTACTGTATATTTAGACCCGGGGAATACAAAGCTAGCAGAATGAGTTGGATTTTAGATTCCTAAAATTATGCACACATTGGCATAAAAAAAGAGAGTGCTTTTGTTTTGTTACAAAACCAGCACAAGCCCTGCTCCTTGATCCTGGAATATTAAATTAGATGTAACTCTGTAATTTCTACATTAACTGGCAATCAGAGGAGAAATACACCAGGGGTGATGGCATTTCTGCATTGTTATAAATTGTAATAAAAACTTAAGATTAGCATTTCTGTGGCCACCTAGTCTTTTAATTTTCTTTTTCCTTCAAATTGCAAAGCTGAAAGCCTATTTATCTTCAAATAATACCTGCAAGAAATCAAGTTTCTCTTACAGTCACAGAACCACAGAATGGAAAATATTAGAAGGGAGCACTGGAGGACCCTGGACCAACCTCCCTGCTCATGCAGAGTTATCTGAGAGCACCTGGTACAGGATTCCATCCAGATGGTTCTTGAATATCTCAGTTGAGGGAAACTCCACAAACTCTTTGGCCAAGCTGTTCCAGTGCATTGTGACTCACACTGCAAAGAAATTTTTCCTTATGTTCAGGTGGAACTTCTGTACATCGGTTTCTGCCTTTTGTTCTATCGCTTGGCATGGCTGAGCAGAGCCTTGCTCCATCCACTCAACACCCTCCCTTTAGACACTCACAGACAGTGATGGGGTCCCCTCTTAGTTCTCTCTTCTCAAGGCTGAACACGCCCAACTCTCTCAGCCCTTCCCTGTAAGAGAGACGCTCCAGTCCTTTAATCATCTTTGTTGTCCTTCACTGGACTCACTCCAAGAGCTCCATGTCTCCCTTGTACTGAGCAGCCCAGAACTGGACACAGCATTCCAGGTGAGACCACACCAGGGCTGAGCAGAGGGGCAGGACCATCTGCCTCAACCTGCTGGCAATGCTTCTTCCCATGTAACCCAGGATACCATGGGCCTGCTTGGCCATAAAGGCACCATTGGTTCATGAACTTTCCATATAGTAGAAAAATGATTGACATTCAAATAATGTAAGCCTGTGAGAACTAAATAATGACTGACCATTTAGGCCTGCATGGGGCTGAGAATTTTTTTCTTGCTATGTGCTACATGAATCCACTGTCTAATTACAATCACAGATTTTTTGTTTTATACCCATTTGATACACAATCAGAAGTACACCAGAGGGTGATTTAAACTATGGCTGAAGGTGCAGCCCCATCATTTGGAGAGCAAGAAGTTATGTGTATGTCAGTTTAGAGTGTGGTTCTTTAGACTGGATCCCAGTCTTTGAAAGGGACAAAATCAAGATTACTTAGCGGATTCTCAAAGTTACATTCAGCATCTTAATCAAGCCCAGTGTTTACAGGCAATTGATCTGCAAAGTTATCAGCAATTTTCCTGTTAGATTTCATGAGACAGTAAGTGAGTGAGATGTCCCAGGCAAGACAGGATGCTGCTGCTAACACCTTATGGTCAAGCCTTTCGAAAGTAACATCTGCCTTATCTATTTTCCTGTTGATGAGTGGCAACAATGACCTAAAAGTATTTTTGAAGGGCCTTGATTAAAATCACATGCATAAAAAAAAAACCCAAACAAAAAAACACCTAAATGAAAAATGCAGTCTTCCCGTCATATAAAATTGGGACAATCTGAGACCTGCAGAATAAACAGTTTGTGTAAAAGCTAGAGGTACACAGTGATTGAACAACTTCCTTAAACAAAAACTGTTCACACAAGTAGCATAGTTCTGCACTGACTGGTGAGTAAAGAGCACCACAGAGTGTTCCAGTAAGTTCTTTGGGAATCTTACAAGCACAAATAGCATGCCTTGAAGGAGAAATTAACTCAGGCCATCTTGTGTCAGGCAGGCTGTAACCAGCAGTGCCAAACCAGTGCAGAAAAAGAGACATTTATAGCATAACAATTCTTAGCATCAAGAAGTGTGGTTTTGTTTATTAACTTTCATGTCTCTGTAGTTGAATCAACATTGAAGATCGAATGTTCAAAGAGCATAATGCACAGTCATTTATTGTTGAAGCAAACACACTCAACAATGATGGAGTTGATTGGGAGAGGTCTGCAATCAAAAATCTTCAACCGGTTCAATATCTGATAGACTAGTGAAGGCTCTGTGAAAGAGGATAAACTTGTTGAAACACAAACAGCAACAGTATAAACCCTATATGCTTTTGAAGACATAATTAAAGCCTCAGCAAGACAGAATTTTAAGCTGTTGAGTCATAATGAGAACATACACACAAAAAGGAAAAGAGCATGTCATCCAACCAAACATCACATATGAAGAAAAGTATAGAAACCACTTTCAGTTAATAGATGTGATAGAAGAGACTACTTTGGTAGCAAACTATTTTTAGAAATTTATTGTGACCTTAAATAGAAAAACTACTTTCAGAGCTTTGCACAATGGGGAACCTTAGTTACACAATTCACAAGATACTTCAAATCTGATGACCAGATGACTAGAATTCTGCACATACAGAAATGACATTTTGCTGAAGGTACTGCATTGCTGCTATTAAATCTCACACTGCTTTTGGATAATTTGGCCATAGGAGAGAACTGGAAGAAGGAAGAAAAGGAAGGAAAGACAGAAGGTCTGTAATACTGAAAAACACATTCAGTGTTTTTCACTGAATGAAGCGAAACAGTAACAGTGTTACTGTTTCAGTAACAGTGCCATGTTTTTTTGGTAAGAACTAAACCTAACAACTTCAGGTTTTCATCAGAAGTTTTTAATTAGGAAAGAACCCACAATCCTTCTTTCCAGCACCCACCCACATTGCACTGACTGTAAAACAGACCATGGAGCTACAGACAGTTCTTCCTAGATCATCAACAGAATTCATAGTACTGAAGAGCAGAGTTATCTTAATTTTTTTTAGCCTTTGCAATTTTTTTTTGTGTTGAGATCATATTTGTTTTAAAAAGAGTTTCAGTTTTATTTTTACAGGCAATGATACTTACTGAATATATTCTCTAGGTATGTGCTAAGCAGCACCCTGGCAGAGCAGAAATGGAACCTGTATTCAACCAGAGCTGCAAGCCTGCAGCATTATGCAATATCCTCCAGTCTACCCTCCCTTAAAAAAGTTTCCAAGCATTGAGCAATATGGCTTTGCAGACCAAGATGGGCTCTGAAGGGAAAAAAGAAACACAAAAAAACCCTCAATAAAAATCCTTACAGATCCTGCATTGTACAAACTATATGCACATACAAGAGAAACAGGCCATATATCATACAGTCTTGCTTGGAAGCAGCCTTAAAGATCATATAGTTTGACCTGCTGGCCATGGGCAGTAGCACCTTCCACCAGACCAAGTTGCTCAAAAGCCCATCCAACCTGGCCTTGAACACTTCCAAGGATGGGAACTTCTCTAGCCAGCCTTTTCTGTGTCTCACCACTACCACAGTAAAGAATTTCTTCCTAGTATCTAATCCGAATGTACTCTCATTAATCTTGAGGCCATTTGCTTGTGTCTTACTGCTCTTGTGAAAAATTCCTCTCCAGCCTTCTTGTATCTCCCTAAGCTGCACAGCTAGAAAAACACTTTACATAGTAGATTTAATGGAGGAATTACAGAAGGTATGCTTTGCTTCCATTAAAAGCTCCGATTCCCAAAAAAGGACAGAATAGCTGTACTTGAAGCAGATTGGAAATAAAACACAGGACCTAAAAGTGTTACCCTGATGAACTGTCTTAGACTAAGCAGCAAATACTATGGAATAAGAATGATCACTAACTTGAGATTAAAGTATTACTCTCATTGTAAGAGCTTTTTTGGAGCTGGACAACTCATACTGCTACCTTAGCACTCCTTAAAGACATTTGTTCTCATTGGCACTGGACTGTTTCTCTCTGGTTTTTTTGCAGCACCTGAGGTGAGTTAATGTTCAACAGCAAAGGCATCAGTCTGAAAGTGGTCTCTGGGATGACTCACTTTTCTGAGGTCTCTCCTTCCCTCTGCCTCTACCCCCCACACCTTCTCTCACCTACATACTCTACCACAACTGCTGCTTTCATTATATTTTTTTAGACATCCTTGTACTCACCTGCTACATGCTAAAGAACTCAAGTACAAATATCTCAGTACAGTTAAGAAAATGTAAGTGGGAATTTTTACTGTATTTTCAAAGTATACAATAATCTTCTTTCCACCTCTGTAAATGGGTGAGCCCTGGGGCTATCAAGAAATCTTTTGGGACTGATCCAAACCATATGAGAAATTAGATGCTGGCAAATTCACCAGTTACTGCCCTTTCTCTTTCAACTTGCAAGTAACAGAACAAATTCTGGTACCAAAAATTTTATATCTGTGCTATTTAAAGGTTGTATTTCATTTTTCATTTTCCAAGATGCACACTTATATAAACTGCTTGAGGAAAAAAAATTACTGTGATTGTATTGCAGGGTTAACAACAGGAGACAAGAATTCAAGATGGGATTTACTTTTTGGTTAAGGACTAATGGGAGAAGACAACAGTCAGGAATTTCACTTTGTCACACATTCTCAGGCAGACTTGGTCAAAAAATAAGAAGCCAGATTACGGCCACCAAAAGCTAGCATTTTACCCAGAATGCTCATCAAATATTTAAGTATCAAGGACAAAATCAAGAGTTACACATGGAGACTTCACATCTAGCCTTTGGAGAATAATTTGCTGAAACCTGCAATTCAGTCTAAACTGAGTCAGATCTTTCTCCCCACAAAAGCATCTACACTCAGAGACTGGCAATTGCATAATTTACTGAGTGGCAGACAATTAAATCCTTGCCAGACTGGGTGAAAATTCAGAAAGAGGTGCTGCACTCCCCTCATATTTGTATCTATGGCCTTCGACTATTATCTGTTTTACCATCAGTTCTGAATTTTGCATGCAAGAATAAGAGGGTCTAAATTAGTGTTGCGCAACACAGAGAAGGGCAACCAAATGAGTATGAAAGAAAAGCAATCCACAAGACAGTTGAGAAACAGGAAGCTGAAAGCAGACCATCTTTTTAAGCTGCTATTTACATTTTTTTAAATCTTTGTGCAAAGGATATGAACTTCAATCCTAGGACTAGGACTGAAGAGTACAGCATGGTTAAAGATAAAGGAATTCTCAGCTATAAGGCCCCAAATCTCTCATCACTGAAGCCTGTCATCCCTATCCTAAATAATAAAATAGTCATCAACTACTGTACTGGTTTAGAGTTGTAGAATAAATTTCCATCCTACTGAAAATAAGAATTTCTGTACCTCTCAGGAAAAACTTTAGGTGCTGCTGACCTTCATATCTTGCTGAAGATGTGCATTATCCTCTTAAATACTTTTGATATGAAAAGCTTTTGTTTAGATGCCCATGTATGCTGAAGGGAAAAAACCCAGAAAATTAGATGTTATTAGCTGCACAATTGTAAGACCAAAAAAACCCCAAAGTAATAGACAAGAACACAGGAAAATTTAAGAGAGTACAGCCATAATTACATTTATTAAAAGACATGCTACAACAACTAGATTTAGGAAATTAGTTATAGATATGTAATTAGGTATAGATATGTAATCAGAAAACACACTAACCTAAAAAAACAGAATATATTACAGCACAAACAAAATCAAATTCACCATGCACTACACAGTCACAAAATAGGTTTCTTTAATACATCTTATATCTTTTCAGTTTTAAATCATCTCCACAGATATAAAATACTTTTCATGCAATGCCACAAGATGCTTTACAAATGAAAGGTTTTGCTTATTAAAATATACAGACAATCTTTTTATATAAAAACATTTTACATTTCCATTGTTTCCCCAAACACTCTTTTGCCAGATGTAAAAATAAAAACAAAAAAACCAAAAACAAAACAAAACATGACGTTACAAGTATTTTCTTGTGTTAGATGAACATTTTTATAAACTGAAAGGGAATTTTTATGAACAGATCATGTGAAATGAGGGAACGACAGCAATTCTTAGAGATGTTTACTGTGTCTTGAGTACAGTACTAAGAGCAATATATTAACTTTTTGCCTTCCCTCACAGTATTTGGTTCACATTACTATTTTTCCATTTTCCACTGTTTCCACCAGCAGTAACAGTCTCAAATAGAGGCTACTTTGCATTGGGTCTTCCCATCAGAAAGGAGTGTGAGAGAAAACAGGTCTTCATGTATCTCAGTAAAACCAGAACAGTCTTTGGTCAGAGACTGAAGTGACCTTCTGATGCAAGAATCTGCTTGGTTAGCAAATTTCATCTAGTGCTGCTTCAGTTCTGTGGTGAACTTCTGCAGAAAGTGGGTAACCTATTCAGAAAGAATTGTAAAGTGCTTCAAATCAAATTTATGTGTGGTAGCTTCCCACCCATAAATAAAGCACAGTTTCCAAGGAGTGAAAAACTGCTTACAGTGATGACATTAATCTGCTAAAGTAAAAGCTTTCTTCATTTATCAAGGACCTTCAATTATGTAAGCATTTCTTTGGGACTGCTCCAAGCACAACATGTCATAATTATCTGAAGTAGGAAATAACATGAGTTATGCTTGGACTCCTACATACTGCAGTACAAAAAAAAAAAAAAAAAAACCCAAAAAACCCCCAAAAAAAAAAAAAAAAAAAAAAACCCCCCAAAAAAAAAAAAAACCAAAACAACAAAAAAACCCCGAAAAAACAAAAAAAAAACCCCAAAAACAAACCACAAAACAAAAAAACACCCCAACCTGTAATGCGAAAGACAGTAGAATAATTAGATCTGTATTGAAACAGCTGTAGTTCACTTCTTGTATAGTCAGTAGACAATATTAATTTTTCACAATATAAATATACATTTTCCAGAGGGGAAAAATGTATTTATTATACTTAAGACACCTACAGATATGAAAAACCCTACATATAAAACTACTGAAGGCACAAAAACTTTGGTCCAATTTTGTTCATATATCAGATCCCCCATCAATAAAACTCTGAAGTTAAATACTTCAGAAATTTAATATTCTGTTAGGATTTGCTTTGAAAAGAGCAGGCAAACAATCTTCAATATAGCAAACCAAACTTCAGAAGACAGAAGATAAAGTTAATGTAAAGAAAAAATTCTGTGCAATCTGACTGTTGTTTCAGCACAACAGTAACAAGACTAAGTCTGGTAGCTGTGCTCTAGCTAACATTGTATTAGGGCCAAAGGCTAAGGCAAAGCAACGCTTTTTGTAGGCAGCTGACCTCTTATTTGAAAAACAGAAATATAAGCTAACAGCATAAAATGGCAAGTAGTAGGTCTACATCTCTTATAAAAAACCCCAACTTACCACTTTCCTACTGACATGAATCAGAGGCAAGGTACTTGATCAGACAGACCTCACTGGCACTACTATGCACAAAGACTAATAGTTTTCTTGGCACACAAACACAGGTTTGCTGCTTGTAATCAGAAAAATGTCACAAATAGTCAAGTTTCCACAGGTACGTGGAATATCTTCTGAATAAAAAGGACCTCAATTTATCAGTACACAAATCCAGTGCAACTTACAGAACCAGCAGACAAGGCAGCTGAGTCAAATTATAAATAAAAGTTTCAGAAATTGGTTCTCATGTTTTAAGTGCTGCAGAAATTAAAAGAAGCAGAAGTTTTACCATTATATAACAAATCAAGAATCATTTGAAAAGGCACTTAGCTGCTCCTCTGTTGTTAAAAAAACCTTATTAACTTTGAACCAAGAGTGCACCCATCAAAAAAAATGGACCAGGAGGCAACTCAGAGTTGATTCAAGGACATGACATGTAACAGGCATAACCATACAGTCACAGAATCATAGAATATGTGGAAGTGGAAGGGATGCACAAAGATCATTGAGTCCAACTCCTGGCCCTGCACAAGGCAGCCACAAAGAATCCCACCATGCGCCCAAATTCCAACTTAAACTGTGCACATTACCAGATACTTCACAAACAGAAATTAATGACATAGTTAAAGAAATTATAAACATATCTTTAACAGCTTAAGGCCGCAGTATACTGAAGATGAAGCCAGAACCTCTTCAGAGTTACACAGGTAACAGGGAAAAAGGCAAAAGACATAGAATGTAATATGTTTAAAGCCTAGTTACATATTAAGGAAGCAAATTCACAGTGAGGACCACCAAACGGAACAGCAAAGAACAGAGAATTTGTTCCATTTGTTGTTTTTTTTTTTTTTAATTTACAATGGACAATTTTTTGAGTAACTGCTTAAAGTTGTCTATGATCTGACTGAAAGGTAGGATTAAGGCCTTTGGAGGTCCCATTCCATCCACATCACCGTGAGACTCTAGAATATCATTCTTTCCCAAATCTTGCTCTTTTCACAGATATCAAGAGCTTTAGAGAATCAAAAACTGAGATGCAACTGTGCTTCTGCACCAGGCTCTAATGAGTCAAGCACGAAGTATAAAAAGTATTCCTTCTGCCATGATTCTTCATTAACAATGAAGAATTGTAATAACTAAGGTGTTTGGTTTATGCTTTCAATTATTCAAGGTGGAACACTAAAAGGGAAAAAGTAACCTTAACCAGTGCCTTCACACTGCTAAGCAAATGTTTAGGTGCACTGTCAAGTTTCAAAGCTTATCTGCAAATCTTGTAAAAGCAGATCTCCCTAAGAGGCAGCATCTTTCAGATACACACACATCTAAAAGTATGTGGGCAAGAATAATTTGGTTGCAAAACCAGAGAATAAAGATGAATCAAAAAAGATACACAATACTTGTATCACAAAACCAAAAAGCAAACATAATAAATACCAACATTCAGATTTTTTCTAAGTTAAAAATTTTTAAGATTCCAGAGGCAGTTTTTTTCATCAATGCTCATAGTCAAAGGGAAGGTGTTTGAAAGGGCCAGTCAAATCTAGTGAATCAACAAATGCTTCTGGGGCTGTGTGCTTTGACCATGGGACTTGCTTTCAGAAACAGGATCTGCTGAGAGCTGATGGGGTCCATCTGTCAGAACAAGGGAAGAGCATTTTCTGCCACAGACTTGCCAAGCTGATGAGGAGGGCTTTAAACTAAAGATGTCAAGGGGGAAGGGAACCTCAGTCCATCCTGTGAGAGGATGGATTGTAGGAGAATAGAGGTAGTGCTGAAGGCAGTCTCATTCCTGAGTTGCAGCTGTACTAATTACCAAAGAGTAGGGACAGGCCTGCCCTTAATACGGCACAGCTATTTCCAATAAGGATGAGTGTTATAAAAGAGTGGGTTAGCTGATTGAGAGGAGAGCTGCAGTTTGTTGGCTGTACTGTGAGGAGCAGTAAGGGGCAGGTTGTTGTGCAAGAGCCAGTAAGGGCAACTATGTGCTGTAAGGGACAGTGAGGGTCAGTACGTCCTGTGAGGGACAGTTGGGGTCAGCATATGCTGCGAGGGACAGTCAGGGTCAGTACGTGCTGCGAGGGACAGTCAGGGTTATGTGGTTGCAAAAGGGACAAGAAGGAGTCAGCTGGCCAAGCAGAAGGAAGAGAAAAGGAGTCAGTATTGTGAGAAGCTGCCTGTGGGAACTCAGAGAGAAAAGGTAAGAAAGTAACGTAAGATGATAAACTGATGGTGACAGTCAGTTTCCATCCAACACCAGTTGGTGCCAAGCACCAATGCCACCAATTGTCGGGATGGGTCCTGACACACCCCACTCCTATCACTTTGGTGCCAGTGCCAGCAATAGATGCCCAGAGCCTGAAGAGGGATCACAGGTCAGCAGAAAAGCTGACCAGAAGAACAACACAAATGAATTCCAGCTACTCCAGCCAAAAAGTCAGCTTCATTAGGGTCTCAACTCCAAATCATCTATGCAAGAGCACATAAGGGGAATAAACAAGCAGAGTTAGACATGTGGGCATGCCTATGACCTCATTGGTATGTCATGGACACATAGTGGGATGGCTCCAAAGAGTAGTGCTGAAATGGAAAGATATTGGCTCTTCAGGAAAGACTGGAAGGGTAGACAAGGAGGTGGTGTTGCCCTCTATGTCCATGACCAGCTGGAGATCATGGAGCCTCACCTGGGGATGGATGAGGAGCTGACTTGAGAGTTAATGGGTCAGGATTAAAGGCAGGCAAGGGAAGGCGGTTTTATAGTGGATGTCTGCTACAGATTGTCTGAACAGGAAGACAGAGAAGATAAGGCTCCTTACAGAGAAGAGCATACACAAACGTTGTTCCTCATGGAGAATTTCAACCACCCTAATATCTGTCAACACAGCAGCACACAAACAATCCAGAAGCTTCCTGGAATGCACTGATGATACCTTTTTTCTTCAATTGATGAAGGAGCCAAGAAGAGGAGGTGCTATGCTGTACTTTTTTTCCCAACAAGAAGGGGCTGGTGGGAAATGTGAAGCTCGAGTGCAGCCTTGACTGCAAGGACCATGAAATGGAGTTTGACATCCTCAGGGCAGCAAGGAAGGTGCATAGAAAGCTCACTACCCTGGAGTTCAGGAGAGCAGACTTTGGTCTCCTCTGGGATCTGCCTCATACAGTATCATGGGATAAAGCCCTGGAGAAAGAGAGACGCAAGAAAGCTGGTTGATATTAAAGGATCACCTTCTCCAAGCTCAGAAGTGATTATCCCAACAAAAAGGAAGTCAAGCAAAAATGTCAGAATGGCATTAGATGAACAAGGAACTACTGGATTAACTCAAACACTAAAAGAAAGGCTACAGAGGGTGGAAGTAACATGTAGCCTGGGAGGGAAAGAGGTTTTCTAAGCAGCTCAAGTCTATCAAACTGTGAAAGCTAAAGTTTTTCTTGGAAAGGGGAAATATAGCCTACCCTTTTGTAAAAAGGGAAGTAAGAAAGACCCAGGGAAGTATAAGTCTAGAAGTCCCAACTTGGTTCCCAGTAAGATTATTAAGTAGATGGCTTCACTAAAGCCAAATCATGCCTGACAGATTTAATGGCCAACAACAGAGTTACAGCAACGGTGGATAAGACAACAGCAACTGATATCATCTACCAGGACTTGTGCAAAGCATGACACTGTCTCAAAATTTCCTTGTCTCTAAACTGGAGAGATGGATTTGATGAGTGGACCTCTAGCTGGAAAAGGAAATGGCTGGATGGCCACATTCAAAGAGTTGTGGTCAACAGCTTGATGTCCAAGTGGAGACCAATAATGAGCAGTGTTCTGTAAGGATAATCACTGGTACCAGAGCTGTTAAACAGCCTTGTGGGTAACATGGACAGTGGAATCAACTGCACCTTCTGCAAGTTTGGTGACAACATCAAGCTGTGTGGTGCAGTCAGCATGCCTGGAAAGAAAGGATACCATCGAGAAGGATCTGGACAGACTGAGCAGTGAGACTGTGAGAACCTCATGAAGATCAACCCACACCATTCTGTGATTCTGTGAAATCCAAAAGATAACATCCCTTAGGAGAATATTTTTCCTAAGCCAGCTGAACTTTCCAGTACATAGGACATTCTGCATATTTATATAGTTGTGTTGTACAGTACTTATTACGGCTACAACTCTGCAGTCAGATTGGCTGCTACTGTTGAGGAACACGTTCGCTGAGGTAGCTCGGGGTGCAGTGCAGTGGGAGCTGCAGGCTGAGCTCAGGCTGGGGCAGCCCAGGCAAAGAGGCCGTGAAGAGCCGACCCTGGGCACACAAGGGCCCCAGGACCTGTGGCCCAGCCAGGGGACCGGACACTGGGACACGGCAGGAGCCAACGATCCCAGACCTTCCCACGCTTAGACTGCTGAGGGGATGAAAGTCCAAGGAGGGTCCCTTTGTTCTGGGTCCCTCCTCAGAGACACCAGCTCGAGCTGTTAGTTTGTTAGAAATTATTTTAATGGTTGGGACGCCTGAGACTGCTATGGGAAACCTGGGGTCCACCCAGTACGGAAACCTGTTCTGACTGTGGGAATGTGGGGGCTGTAACTGGGAAGAGCCTCTGTCCCAGCTCAGGTGGTGCTAGAGGGACTGCCAGAGAGGCTCCCAGATGGCTGGGCAGGGAAGTTTCCTTAACACTACACCTGTAATCAATTTACACAGATCAAAGTAGTATCTAGCAAGCTACTATAAGGCTAATTTTGCAAAAATAATTCAGAGAGAAAATTTGAGAAAGCTCACTACGGAATACTCATATCATGGTAGAAACATACGCTTTCTTCTAGAAAGATAAAGTCATACAATTCAGATGAACAAAAACAATTATGAGTGGCAAAACATTACAGCAGAAACAAATTCTGCAATAGTTAGAAGTAAATAAATGCCATGAAATAAATAGGGCTTTAAAATGTCTTAAGTAAAATTAAATTAATTTTCAATTAATTTATGTGAAAGACAATACTGGGAAAAAAAGCTCTTAAAATGGAATTTAGCTTTTTAAAATACAATCAGAAGTCATTACTATTCATCTGTACACTCATGGCAAAACCTAACTGCATCTCAGCTCATTCCCCAAAGAGGAATCAAGATTTAGTATCAAACATTTTTTCATACTTAGGAAGGAAAGAATGATAGTATTCTATTACTTTAATAGTGTAAAGTATTAAAAATAAAGAAATGCAGAAACCCAAAAGAATATTTTGCTACAGCCAGTGTCTCTCAAAAAGTCAGATGAAATCCAAAAAACTAACTGGATTTGCTGTTTGGCCCTTCTATATAGTTTGGTTTGGTTTTTTTAGTATATTTTTTTTTTGTGTGAATTTTTTATCAGTGAAGAACTACCATCAGAGAAGTGCAACCAGGTAAATTTAAAGAATCCCTATATAATTTCACAACAAATGAAACCTCATTCTCGTCTACATCCAATCTCCATAAGAAAGCGCAAGAAACTAGAATTCAAAATATTAATGAAAAAATATATCTTAAATTATCATGGAAAACATTTACAAAAAGACCAAGAGGAGAATTTTCACAAAGCCCACAATATTTTTGCAAGATACTTAGGTAACACTCTAATCTATTCATATACATATAGTAAGGCACAAAATAAGAAATTAGGTAAATACAGAGTAATTTAAGTATTAGACTGTAGAGTGGTAAAAAAACTCGAGGTTTAATTTTTCTGCCCTGAAAGACGACCTTAGCAAAAATAACTTCTTAAAATCTTGAGAAACCATCACAGACCTGAATATTTTCCATAAGATTGCAAACATTTAATTATTTAGAGAAATGTAAAAAAAATATTTTAATCAGGAGCATTTTCGTATTTTATTTTCTCCAAGGTACTATTACACATCCCTTCATAGTAGAAATAGGACATCCAACTTCCAACCCACAGTCAAGTCAAACTAATTCTCCAATTCCACACCTTGAAGTAATTTGTCAAATACTTTTATTCCAGAGAGAAGGCACTGCCTTTTCTCTAATAATTTCATCTATAAGAACAGCACAGACTTTTTATTTTTATAAGCAAGTTATTTGTAAAGATTCGTCAAAGTATGAACACACACCTTGGTAACATAAATACTATTTAGAGGATACTCACAGTTACTGTTTGCTTTTCTTCAAGAAACCCAAGCACTATTTCACATTTCAAATTAGTGTTTAATCTGCACAGAGTAGGTTTACCTTTTCATTAAACATACTCGTTTGGTACATTGCAAAAGCACTCTAAATTGTTTTGTAAGGCTGATTTCAAACAAAAGCTGAAAGGATGGTCTTAAAATATAATTTCAAGTAGGAAATTTGATGATAAATATTGTTGCTAAAATGATTTCACAGAAGAATCTTTCTATGGATGACATAATTGCAGCTAGAATCAGAAAAAATCATGACTTAATTCTTTGTGAATGAGTGAGGTTTTTCTTTTAAGAGAGAGAGTTGGTCAGAGCTGTCTCAGTCTCTGTTTGAAGATTTTAGAGAAAACATTCAGCAGCCTTAAAGGAAAAATTCACACAAAATTCAGATTGAAGATTTTGAGAAGGAAACTCTGAGATGTTGGTTTTCTCCAAAGTCATGATTGTGAAGCTCAATGAGAGCGTGAACTGCTTCTTCCACTGAGCCCAGCTGGATAAGAGCCATTTTGCAATCTTTCCTGAAGAACAATAAAAATTATTATTAATCCTAACCAAATTTTCACTAGCCAACACAGAAAAGTGGCATAAGTGGGGTTTTTTTCGCAGCTATATCACACACACTTGTACAGCAAAAGAATTGGAGCTATTTATGCATCTGCTAAAATGCAAAGATAAAAAACTACATAAATTTTTGAATCTATGGCTTAAAGTCATGTCATTCTTTCGTTACACTGGACATCAAAAATCTAGGTCAAAATACGGCTTGAAGACCTCTAAGAAATAATTGCATTGTCCATATATATGGGATTAGTCTAGCAAGTATGATTGTGCTAAAATAATACTGTCAACTAACCTTAATTAATGTAGACACATTGTCATCACTGTCATTTTTATATGGCATTTTACAAATACAAAGCTTGTATTTTTCAAAGAAGTGAGCATTTTCCTTGAACTTGCTTTACTTTGAACACACGTGAAATTTGTCAAAAGGCTGTATATTTTCAGCTTCGTTATGCTAACCCAGTATTCCATTTACAATTTTAAGACAAAGTATCAGAAAAATCGTGATAGGTGTACCACTTTTATGTACAGCTATACATACATAGAATTTTGCCTGAAGTTGTATACACATAGAAAGTCACAAAAAAGCAATTAGCTATTTTTTAGGATGAAAGCTTCCTTAGCAATTTTACAAGAGAACTTACTGGAAAAATTTGAAGCCTTTCACAGTAGATCCTTTACTTGTAAAAAGGTTCTTCAAATCATCGACAGTAACAGAAGGCCTAATTGAAAACAACAAAAAACAAACAAACAAAACAAAAACAAACTCCCCTCAACTTGTAGAAGAGCACAGAGTTCTGTAATAATATCAAGATCTCAATTTTGGCTTCTAAACTAGTTTTTGCTGTTTAAGTTTATCTCCATCAACTCGAAACACTTCAGCCCAAAACACTTGCATTTACTCTACATTTTAGTGTCACATTGTGCTACAAAAATAATTTGGACAATCTATTGTTTTTCATCCAACCCTGTTTCTTTGTCAGTAAAATTCAGATTGCATAAAAATCTCCTAAAATCTTAAGGAATACATTTCATCTTGCACTTTGTGCACATCACATATTTTCACATATTTTCAATTTTCAAAGATTTTTGTTTTACTCAAAAAGCTGTTTTGAAAGTGTCTTATAATTTACTTTCTTACTGTAGCAAAATTCCATACTTTCCTTTTTTCCTCCCTGCACAGCTGCCAAAGATGAGAAGCCTGTAAAACTTATGTTTGGCTGTTACTCCACACACTACTGATAATATTCTAGACATTAAAAAGATTATTTCAGTCTTAAAGAGCACACTAAATAATACTTTTTACTTTCTCACAACTTGCCCTCCATGTAAGAGATCTGAATTCTGTAGAAGATGTTCTTTAAAAAGTATTAGAATTATTAAACACCATATCTATATTAAATAACAATATCAGCGATTAATTTGTTGTCGTGTACATTACCTAAAAAAACATGTCATTAACCTTTGTGAAAATTTGTGATATGATTTAACATGTCAAAAACCAAAAGCATACTCTCAAGAAAATATAAATTGAGAGTATGAAAGAGTATCAAAAACTCAAAGAAGGTAATTCCTTCAGTTATCCTCTTTGCTAATGATAAAAACGGGACAGTTAAAAGATCCACTTATTGTTAATAACATACCAGAATGACCCACAACAGAATGCATTGTAAAAGGCCAAGGAAAGAAAACCAAGACTTATGTTAGACTTTTTAACTTGACAACACCACCTAAAAAATACCTTTCCAAGAAGATGACACATGCCGATACTCACGGGATGTTGGACAGATGCAAGGTTGCAGATGGAGGAAAGATATTTTGAAAATTCTTGGAGCAGGGATTCTTAAAACGATGTAAAGGGCTATTGCTATAGTCCTTTGTCAGACCTGTGTCCTCTTGTCCCTCACGAGGAAGTTGAATTGTCTGATATTTTGAAAGAGTAGTATGCATGACCCTTCCATAAAGCTTTTGTCCATTCAAGTAGTTGATAGCTAACCAGTGGAAATGTAATTTGAACAGGAATTAATGGAGGGAAGAAAAGACAATTCTTTGAATACTAATACTGTTTTCTACTTAATGTCAGATTTCACATCCTAAATTTAAATTGCAACTTCCACATCTACCAGGTGGGCTATGTCACAACATTACATTTTAAAAAGGTATAAGGATATAATATAATCTCCAGTTCAAATGCCAAAAAAAATGCAAAATAGCATTTCAATACAGATCAGTTGACCATTCTTAAATAGGTAGATATAAGATAAATTACAGGAAAATAGTATAATGTATTATTAAAATAAATATGTTATATATAAATATAAAAGTACGTTTTAGCTCTATTGTTTACTAAATTGAGATTCATAATAGACTATTTTTTTAAAACCAGTAAGAGTATTATCAAAGTTTGCATGTAGTAAGGCAGCTCAGTGATGAATTTTATTTGTTTATGCCTGTCACTGACAGATTAAAAACTCTTCCTTTATATTAAACTCATGTTAGCTTGAAGCATAACTGTGCCTTAAAAATCAATACCTAATTGAGCTTGGGTTGCATCTGCCATCTGAACCAAAGCAATTCCTCTTTTCTTAAACATGATTTTCACACGATGCACGTCACCATATACACCTGTGGAAATCCAGAAAGGAAATTTTTTCAGAACACTATTATGAAAAGCAGAATGCCAAGTCTGTTTCTTTTGACTAACATTAGTGTTACAAATAATAATACCTCATTAAACAGGTTGGTTAGAATATTAGTTTAAGGAGTGTTTTAAAGTTTGTTTATTATATTCTGGGGCTCTTAAGTGGAGGAAAATCCCCCAGATCCCAGTCATACTACTGCATGTTTGTGTTCAGTTTTCAAATAGTGCAACAGTTGCCAGAGTCCTCTTAACAGAGGCTTAAAATATTACTCTACCCAACACTGTCCCCTGCTACTAATGTATGAGGCAAATCTGTACAGCATTTCCTCTGATGCAACCTCCGTTTTTTTATCTTACTTTGCTTTCCCATTTTTTGTAGTAAACAAATTGGACCACACATCAAAATTCTTCTGACACTAACTGTTTTGCCATTTTGGTATCTGTGGCTTTTAAGTAATGCCTCAACTTACTGCCATTTTAAAACCAGTGCATTCTCTCAGTGTATTTCCTGGACATGCACAGAGCAACAGAGTTTGAATTAACCAGCATGAGTCAGATAAATAAAAAGAACCACTAGCCCTGTGGTTTGTCAAGGTATATTTGACATATCTTACCAAATAGGATGAAAAGTCCATAAGGTGTGATGGCCTGTTTAAATGATAAAATGAGTACATTATTTCTAAAGCCATGCAAATGAAGACATCTATTCTATAAGTGCATGGTAAACAAAAGAAAAAAAAAATGGAAGAGATGCTGCATACTAATACATAAACCTGTCTCTCCAAAAGCCATTCCCTGCAATAATCACAGTGTATGGCACTCTTGTTAATACACATTTGCTATACACATGTAAAATATGTAAACAAGCAAACACTTCAGCTCATACATTTTTATCACTCAAGACTCATTCTGTCATGCTGCAGAAGCTATTAGTTTTATAAGTAGCTGTATTATTTGACCTTATCCTTTCTAAGCTACCTGCTCATTCTGTGAAAAGAATGAAAGACACTGGTTAAATTAAAATAAAGTATTAAAGAACTCCTTTGCATTTTGTAAACAACAGACAATACCAACAAAAATAAACCCAGCTGCTTCAAAATGTGTTTGCTTTGTCTTCAATTTTGTCCCCATCCCTGTACATGGCCATGACATTCTAAAGGGAGACACAGAGTATTTAATTGTTTATGTCGGAAGCATATAGCAAGTGGTATTTAAATTGTATTCAATTAGAAGCTGTGAACAGAAAGGTAAATTTCTCTTCAGTGACTCTCAATACAAATCTTGTGTGTCAATTACCAAAGAAGACAATTTACAATGTAATGCAGCCAAAATTTTTCAAAGGTTTTGCCAGTAATGAGTTCTAAAAATACCTGCATATCAGAAGTGCTACTCACACTCTCTATCCCTATTCCTTCTCAACTCAACTTCTTGAATGTGTACCAAACATACCTACATTATTCAAGAACAGAAGATATTGCAGCCTAAGTGTAAGGCCATACCCATTTATCATCAGCATTTAGTGGTAGAGAACAATTACTATCAATGTAAAATCTAAATTCATCAAGAGTTTATTCTTCTGGCCCAAATATAAAAATTCAGGATAGAGACTGCTGTTTTTAAAAAGAAATTTCTTATTCAAATGAGACTGAAATATTTCTACTTAAAAATCAAAGGGTGGGGAGGAGAATGAAAGACAAAACCAGTCATGAAGGAATGTTAAAATGCACACAAACCAGGAGAGAAATATGAACTGGAATAAGGTCAACCAGATTTTCTATACAGAGAAAAAGGAGTGACAGGGGTCAGACAACCAATACTGAAGAACAAGTGCTACAAAACTGCCAAGAAATATATTTTCAACAATTAAATTTGTAGTACATTCTTATTTTAATCCTTTTAAGAAGTTGAGCATTACTTAACACATTGTTATTGTATCATGCCTTACAGCACTAAGTTCTATATGAATCCTTAGCTATGATTCATACTTTGTAAAGCATCAATGTCCTAAAAAGAGCTCTGACCTATGGTTCACATATGCTTATTTTTAAGAGGTAGGCTCCTTTCAGATTCAGAAAATAGTCAGCTGCAGAAAGCACATCTGCAGCCATCATCAGAAACTCACTAATATATTGTGAAATCAAAGAAAAATTACTTGTCTTACAGCCCTATATACAGCTGGGTTTTTGATGCTTGCTATGAATTTGGCTGTTAATACACAAACGGAAACAGAACAAACGGAAACAGAACAATTACTTAAAGAAACTGGTGAACAGATTTTTAAACTTCAGAATATGAAGATAACTTCAATTTCGCCAACAACTTCTAACAGTTTTACAGTTAAGGAAATGTATGGAGTGTGTGCAACAAGAATTTTACATTGCTGCTTATCAATAGTCAAAAAGAACTGTTTTTTAAGTCAGGGCCCTGTTAAAGCTTGTTTAATTTTTTAAGAAGATGTATATTCCTTTCAATTAAGAACTGATCACTGTTTGAATAACACAAAGAAGATTATAGACCAGCCTATGTCATTTCCACTACAAAAATAACTTTCCAAGTCGTCCTTGGTAATTTTACTGCCACCATATGAAAAAGCATCTGTGTGGTACTATGAAAAGTGAACATGGGTACTTACTATAACTGTTAAAAATACATGTAGAGTGATGTCAACAACATAATGTACCCGTGTTCTTTTTCTTCAATCTCAAAGCTGCAAAACTAGAAAGATCCTACACATGTTTAGAAAGGTACTTGATTTGGCATGCTTTTATCTCTTTTTCTGTTTCCTCCTTTCCATTTAATTCCTTGTTTTTTAAAAAATGTAAGGAAAAATCCTTTACAGATAAGGATTGCCTTCTTTACAGATAAGAAACCACACAGAGAAGTCATACTAACAGAGATACCAGTAAATTATCATATGTATGTTGTTTACATCTTCAAACATTTCTTACACTTGATCACAGACTTCTCTCTAATTACTAGCTACACTGCAAACATAGGGTTCCAAAAGTAAATTGTGTTAGAAAGCTTTTCACGGCTTGATGGGAGTTTTTAAACCTCCCCAATATTGCTAACTACCTACAACAAGTATAGATATGTCCTGTTTTTTATATTATCAGCATAGAGAATTTCTCTTACTCCTTCAGCTAATGTCAGTTTGCAAGGATTCTGGCAGTTGATACAAGGTGACATTTACATCAGTTCCACCAATCAAACTTACTTCAGGGTTGAGGTTGCTGACTAGTAAAACAGAGTTTCCTGGAATACCCGGAACAGTCATGTGTCCAGGTGCTGCTGATGTGGTGACCGTGAGAGGACCAAGTGCTCCAGGAACAGGCAGAGCTGAAGGACCTGGAAAGGTATAAATAGCATCACTTGACATCTCGAAGTGGATAAGGAAGAATACACAAGCAGGTTGTATTTGGCAAAACCATCAATATCCAATTTAAAAATTATTTTAAGGAATTTAGTTATTACTAGTATCTGACCAATAAAGCAGGAAGCATCTCCCTTTCAGAGAAAAAAGAAATATTCAGCTACACAAATAGACCCAAACAAACAGGGACATAAATTGCAGCCGAAGAAAGAAAAAAAATAATACAGCACACAAGTTTATCCTGTGCTAGAAAGGGAAAGATCACAGTCTAAAAAACTATATATTTCTCACTTGATAGCCAGAAAAGCAGAGACTTCCCTCAATTTGCTTTGAATGTTATAGCAGTTTTATGATTCTGAGAAAAAAATAAATGCTTAATTTCTTCTCTTATAGGTAACCTTGATCATGGCATTTAGGTTCTTTGCTTATTGAATGATAAACTACATCAGGATATTGTTTTTATTACAGAAACTTATTTTATTGAGTATATATATATGAAAAGAGTTACAATTACTCAAATTAATAATGTGTTCTGATTGCTATATTTTAAAACAAATGGCTCAGAATGGATGTATTCAGATGGGCCACTAGCCATAACTACAAACACCACATTTTTAGAAAACAATCTTACCTGCTCCCTGAGGAAAGCCCAAGGCTGGGGCAAACCCAGGAGGCCCTGTATATGATGGAAATATGGTATTTTGGGTGGCTAGAGAGAACAGACATTTTTTAAAGCAGATATTAAAAGTTTTGGAAAACAGAAGAGATTTCAGCAATCAGAATCAGCTACCAGTATTGCTATTTTGACTTTATATGTGATTCCAGATGTTTATAAAACTTTTTGGATTAAAACTCTCATTGAAATCCAAGATTCTATGTTGTACAAAGACAACATAGCCACTTTTGAAGGCAAATATTCTGGTCAGCCTCAACATTCCCCTCTAAAATGAAGTCTGGGCAAAATGTAAATTAGAGAAATTTGAATAGGAAAGCACAGCAGAGACTAGTATCCATTAAAGCCTGTGTTCAATGGTTTCTATTCACACAATGGACATACTAGAAATTTTCTGCAAGTAAATACAGTCAAAGATGTTTTACAATGATGAGATACAACTCCTGAATACTAAGATCAGTACAAGCTAAACAATACGAACTTCTACAACTAATCTGAGGTTCTGAATTTTACTACCTGCTCAAATGCATAAAGCATATATATTCTGCTTTCTAAGGAGATGTACTTTCCCAGTTTGTTTAACTTATAAGTAACCAGTGTTTTTTATATTTCCCCTGGAAATCACAAGCATTAACCAGATTTGGAATAACAACATATGGAGAGTCCCAGCATCAAAGATAGCTCAGTGATTTCCACATTAGTATGTGGAGTCAAGTGCTACCCAGGGTAGCTCACAAAGCTGTGTTCTAAGCAGTTAGATAAAAGCTTGAGTTGTGGATTCGTTTGTATGTAAGGACACACCAGATTTTATTTTTTTCAAATGGGGCATGTATAATTAGAAAACATTCTACAAGCTTGGTAATATGTCTGTTTTACTACTCAAACCTCTACACTGACTAAAATAGAGCTACTAACAAATGATTATCAATAGGGATAATATAACACCAAAAAAAGTATCTATTATGAACTACAGAAAGAAATGTAACAGACACCACAGATCAAGTATCCATGAATACTGCATCACATTACACCTCCTCTTATCTGTGGTAAAAAAGTATCTTTCATACAAAAAACTGAACACATTTATCACACCAAATCAAGCAAATACATTTTGGAAATGATACTGACAAATTCTGGCAATATAGTTATTAATCACTTATTCACAAACCAAGAACTGTAATGGAAACATTAATGAATAAATAGATCAAGAACTTTTATTCTGCCAAATAAGACCTGCATGTTGCACCATGATACCAAAATCAGGAATGTAAAAATTGTCAAACTGAGCGAATGCAGGAAGATCTAGCATTCTTTGGGTTTTTTTTGGGTTTGTTTGCATGTTTCTTTTAAATTAATTTGCTTCATGGTTATCAGCCTAGCTTTCTAAGCAAGCCAATTCAGGTATTTCTGCTCAGTGGATGCAAGAACGCTTTAAATGCAAAATATGCACAAAATTTGTTTGTTTATAGTGCAGTATCTTTTCCACAGAAAGCAGAAGAAAATTAAAGAAAAAAGAAGAAAAACAAGTTTCAAAAACAGTTTAGTTTTGCTACTAAGATAACTTCAAGTCTACAATAAAAAACAGATATATTATTTTGACAATTACCAGCTTTGTTTTATAATTTACATCAAAACTACATCCAGTAATAAGAAGTAGTGAAGGTAGTCACATGGCTTAGAACATCTTTTCCTCATGTTCTGCAACTAAGCTTCTCAGAACATGCCAATGACAATATGTGTATTGCCATCACTAGAAAGGCTAGGAAGCACACTTTTCCCCGTCTACAGCTGTTTATTATTGTTTTTTAAAATAAACGTGCAGCTGCTTCACTATGAATGTACCACAGACAAATACATCAGCCTACTCCAGCACTTCTTACAGTAAAGGAAAATAAGGCTCCTAGCAATGAGAAGCTTGGGAGAGTGAGGGGGAAGAAGAGAAGTGTTCATGTGTTATTCTCCAAAAGCATTCTTATTTCTGCCCTACAAGCAAGTGCAGAAATAAACTACTCAAATTGTACTTTTCCCTTCCACTGACATTTCAAATAGTGCAAGTCTAATTAATTAGTCTATATTAGACTTGTAACAGCACATTTCTATAATGCTGTATGGCAAATTCCACCATCCTCCTCTGCCCCACACTGTAATGACATTTGTCCATTACATAAAGATCCAAGGCCTGCATTTAAGGGGAGCACTAAAGACAAAAATCAAGAAAGTAGTGAGTGCAACTCACTTTCTTATTCTAATTTAAGCTAACTCAACTATCCAAAAAAAAATCAAACCAAACCCAGTATTTGTCCTAGCTGCCACAGAAAAATAAAGGAAAATAGGGAATTACTCTCCCACACTTTTTACTGTGATAATCAATTGGACAGCACTTAGATACCTATTCAACAGCTAAGACAGTTCTTAGCTGTGTATTATTGTTAATAGTTGTCATTAGAGAGAGAAAAATAGCTAAAATCACTCTAATTGTGTTTCTCTAGTGCCACTTCAAGCAGACACTGTCTCCTCTATGCCAAAATGACTTCTAAAATTTAAGAAAATTTCTTAAATTTTATATTTTAAAAGATGAATATAGACATATATAAATAAGTATAGAATTTCGGATTTTCTTGCAGTTTTGTTTCTTGGAGCACTCAATTACCCTAAAATATCAACAAATAAGAGCTAATACTCTTAAAACACTTATTTTCAAGCAGCTTTAGGCAGCCAGTGTCAATTTGTGATGACTTCAATTCTGATATGCAATATTTACTACATTACTTGTACCAATGATACAATTTCACAGCATTTTAGTAGTATTTTATAGCTTTTTTTACAACACTTTAAAATTCACCCACTAGTATTCCTCATGTTATTGTTTCAGATATTCATTTACTATGACTCTGACTTCATGCTTTCCATATGAATTTTACTGGGCATTGCAAAACAAAATGTATGAAAAATTTACCCCTCTATGAACCTGATATGAAGCCAAAGCATAGATGTGACATAAAAATTATGATCTCTAAGTGTATTTAGCACTAGAAGCGAAGGTTTCTTACCAAAAGGAGTAGATAAGGATGTCTCTACAGTTCGGTGGCCATCACCAAAAGGAAGGTCAGTGCGAGTGAAATCTCTACTTTTGTCATTGTTGTACTTCACCGTTAGCTTAGTAAACTTGGAGAAATCAATACGCAGAGTGCAGCAGCCAGTGTAGATACAATGGCCATCCAGAGCCTGAAGAAAAATAATTACATTTTCAGAGATAAAACACATCATGTCAGCCATTGCTATAAGTTTATATTATTATTGCAGCCTTTCAGGACTTGAAGGTGGCCTATAAGAAAGATCAGGACAGATAGTAGGGCAGGTTGGCATAGGACAAGGAGTAATGATTTTAAACTGGGAGGGTTGATTTGGATTAGCTATATGGAAGAAGTTTTTGCAAAGAGTGTGATTAAACATTGGCACAGGTTGCCCTGAGAGGAGGCCGATGCCCACTGGACAGGGCTCTGAGCAACCTGATCTAGTTGAAGTTGACCCTGCTCACTCCAGGGGATTGGACTGGATGACCTTTAAAAGTTGCTTCTAATTCAAACCACTCCACCATTACAAAGTTTTCACCTTGTAATTGAATCCAAACAGTAATTCACCTTCTGGTATTAAGCCCTCTTTTTAAACACCAAGTAGACAATTATGCTGCGACTATCCTTACCTAAACCTCTAGTGTAGTCTACTAGTTAGTAGTATATCACCTTGTGCCAAGTGGACAAAACACAGCTTTAAGCATGACTTAACTTCTTATGTCTCTAATCTTACTTCTCTCCCACTCAACACACAGTATCAGATGGTAATAGGAATACTAATTTGGAAATTTTAACTGCGTGAACTGACCCTTACATGAGGGAGTCTAATGTAGGATCTGAAGCACAAGTCCCACGAGGAGTGCTGGAGGGAGCTGGGGTTGTCTGCCCTGCGGAAAAGGAGGCTCAGGAGAGGCCTTACTGTTCTCTACAATTGCCTGAAAGGAAGATGTAGCAAGGTAGGAGTCAGTCTCTTCTCCCATGAAACAAGTGACATGACAAGAGGAAATAGGCTCAAGTTCTGCAACAGGAGTTTAGACTGGATATTATGAAAAATTTCTTCATCAAAAGGGTTATCAGGCATTGGAACAGACAAGTGGTGAAGTCACCATCCCTGGAGGTACTTAAAAGATGTGCAGATGTTGTGCTTCAGGACATGGTTAGAATTAGGTTTGGCAGCATTAGGTTTATCATTGGACTCACTGGTGTTTTCCAATATAAGTCCCAGACCTAGGTATGACTTCAAGTGAAACAAGAGAGCGGGCAGATCCTGTGCCAGTAACCCCCAGAGGTGGTGTATAATTGTAGGTGATGCCACAGCAGAGGCACCCATCTGCTGACCTGACCAGTGGTCTAAAAAGGTCTCCAGTCTGCCTCTCTGGGACTTGAATCACAGGTGTCATGAAAGGATTGCTAAAGCTTTTCTACATATCTGACTATTTATTACCTCCTGCTCCCTTTATATGAGAATTAAAGATGACTTGGATGAAGGTGCAAAGGCCTGCTCAGCAATTTCACTGACAACACAAAGCTGGGAGGAGTGGCCAATAGCCCAGAGCGCTAAGCAGCCCTTCAGAAGGATTCCAGCAGCCTGGAGGGCACAGAGGAACCTTCTGAAATTCATCAAAAGCAAGTGGAAAACACAGACTAGGGCCTGATCTACTGGAAAGCAGCCCTACAAAGAATGTGAATCTTTGTGGACCACAAGATACCTGTGTGCCAGCAATCTGTCCTTGTGGCCAAGAAGGCCAATGGCATCCTGGGCAGCATTATAAACAACACTGCGAGCAGGAGAAAGGAGGTGATCCTGCCCCTCTACTCAGCACTGGTGAGGCCACATTTAAACTGCTGTGTTCAGTTGTGGGCAACTCAGCCCAAGGGAGACATGGAGCTCTTGGAATGGGTTCAGTGTAGACTTAGAAAGATGACTAAGCAATTGAAGCATCTCTTTCACAAGTAAAAGTACAGGGAGCTGGGCCTGCTCAGCCTCAAGAAGACTGAGAGAGAATATTATCAATGATTTTCATTTTGACAGACTCATGCAGGTCCTGGAGTATATGCTACAGATTTGTTGGCAGCTGATGATAGAGTGCTGTCCTCTTAAATAAAGAGAGATGTCAAAGTTATTCATGCGCAACAAGAGTGTTAGAATGGTGAAAAATCACGAAGTTAACAGTCAAAATATTCCTAATGCTTCCCCTATCCCTTAGCAAGGAAACCCCCCCAACAAACAAACAAAATCAAGCTGAATACACTATACTTACCATTTTGGCATAATATGCATTCATTGCATCAGCATACTGGAGCAGAGCTTGAAATTGATTGTTCTTATGGAACATGACAATCTTCAAGACAAAGCCAAATTTAGAGAAAATCTGTTAGGGAAAGAACATGGGTTTTAAGAAGCAGTGAGTAATTCATGCACACTAAAAACTAGCACTTAATATTCCAAATAAATTTCTGAAAAATATTTCTGTTGTGAGAGCTGAACAAAAATAAAATTGTGTGAACTCAGAATTTTGTATCAGGTAAAAAAAAATAATCAAAGAAAAGCTACAGAAGACAGGAAAGATGTATAAAATTTCCTTAAAGAATTAGCAATGTCTAATCAAGTAAACAAGGACAGTCCAAACAAGCATTTGTCAAGTGTCTGCAGATGAATTGTGAATTACAAATCAGAGCGGAGGTTTGAGAAATGGACTTCAGAAGTCCCAGAATCACAGAACACATGGAGTTGGAAGGGATCTGCAAGGATCATCAGCTGAGTCCAATTCCCAGCTCTGCACAGGACACCCCACAGAATCACAGTAATCATGTGCATGAGAGCATTGTCCAAAGGTTTCTGGGAACTCTGTCAGGCTTGGTCCTGTGATCACTTCCCTGAAGAGCCTGTTCCAGAGCACAACACCCTCTGGGTGAAAAACCTTTTCCAATCCAACTTAAACATTCCCCAACTCAGCTTCATGCCATTTCCTCAAGTCCTGTCACTATGTGAACAACAGTGAAGTCACAACACTGAAGAGATCAGTACCTGCTCCTCCCACTTCCCCTCTGAGGAAGCTGTAACTGCAAGGAGGTCTCCCCTCAATCTCCTCCAGGCTGAACAGACCTAGTGCCCTCAGCCACTCCCCATAAGGCTTCCCCTCTAGACTCTGTACACTGCTGATTCATATTCAACTTGCTATTGACCAAGATGTGCAGGTCCCTTTCCACAGTGCTGCTCTGCAGCCTCTTGTTCTCTAGCTTATACACATTACCCTTCTCTGTTCCAAGCTAGTTTAAAGCTGTCAACAAGCCCCACTACCCCCTACACTAGGACCCTTTTTCCCCTCTGAGAAAGGCACATCACATCAGGTGTCAGTGGAACAGGTGTTGAGTAGATTATCCCATGGTGAAAAACACCAAAATTTATTCAAGTACACAACAGAGCCACGTGTTGACCTGGTGGATCTGTCTATTTCTATAAATATTATTCCTTGTTACTGGAAGTCAGTTGAGATGGCAACTGTAAACTACATTTCAAGGCATCCACTTTTATGTTCTGTACATTAGATAAGTTCCGCAAATCTGTTGAATAAAATACAACCTAAATAATTTGTGCTCTTATTAAGACCCACTGCCTAAACTAGAAAACAGCGAGGAAAGAAGCAAGACAAAGACCTAGATTTGAACCCACCCCTATACTTTAATCAAGTGGTATTTGATTTATTGCAAACCTAAGTATTGCAGAAATACTTGTAAAGGCTGAATTTAAATATATACACATTCCAAATGAGAGTGTGCATTACATGAAGATGTTTAAACAAAAGCTATGCCACAAAGAGCAAGGACAAAAATAAAGCTAGGATGTATCATGCAAGTGCAGGAAAAAAAATGTCCAGTCCAAGAGGAAAGGCAAGTTTGAGAAATATGATTAGTTTTCAAACAAACTGTTAGAATCAATGCAAAGTAAGGAAAGCAGAAACCCCTGAGAAATATTAAACCTGCAATGGAAAGAAAGGCCTTAGATAAGTACAACCATCTCTTGACAGCCTCTTAGGCTAGAATCAGTGATACAAGACTAATGTCCCAACCATTTGGACCCAGTTTCTTCATCTCTCAGAAACGAGATTTTAATGCTGAAGGCATCATTTAGTCGTAGAAAACAGAACAAAAACCTTTTCACAGCAACTTAAAATTAGTCTTTGAGTTCCTGTTCATAAATCACTTCCTCTTAAGAAATGCCTAAATACACCTTCTCAACATATGTTTTTTCATGTTTATCCAGAAAACTTAACAGACCTTTTTAAATTAATGAAATTTAATGTATTCCTTCCTGTTTGATTTTAAACCTAAACACACTGTATATATCAACTTTGTTTCTGCAAAGATAACACTGAATTTTCAGCTTCTTATGATAAATATTTTAAGGCAAATTGTGATTTTAAAAAGTTAATTTTTTTGACAGGTAAAACAACTTACAAAATACAATCCAAGTAGGGGATGACAGCTTGCTTACTAGTGTTCCACAAGATGCTCTGCTTGTCAGTGAAAATACTCATTTTCATTAACCTTACCACACAAAGTTAGAATGTAGCTATTGGGTACAAAGTGCTGCTTTAACTAGAGGAAATTGTGTCCTATTAAGGACTCCAAATAAGACCCCTTTTCAAATATTACTAAATTTTCCAGACATATTGGAAAAGTAGTTGAGAGCAATTCAAATACTGAAAATATAGTTGTGCTGCACTGAAGTAGACTAAAATCAAATGAAAGTAAATTAGTATGAATTTCCTCTTTGCTTTTGCACTCTTAGAACTAGTACAGCTCCCATAACCACAGGAGCTTGTTCTGAGGCTATTCTGAATGCAGTAATAATCCTAAGCAGGTGACATAGTATTTGCACAGGCTCAGTAATGAGTGAGTAACACTCAAAGACACACACAAAGGTTTAGATCCAAGTGGCAACTAATATGTACACTAGTTAATCAGTATCATGGTGAGGAAATACAGAGAAACAGAAAATTTTAAGAGGTAAGAGCTAAAACAGAGTGTTGCTAAAAACAACTATTGCTTGAGATCTTAGCAGAGCAGGAAAAGAATCTTCCAAGACTGCAGGTTCCTACAAAATTATCCCAGTTATTCTAATTTGTATTATTTAAGAAACTCATATGTGGGGCGTGGGTTTTACTGCATAAATTACTACTAATTACAAAAGTTTCAAGAATGAAAAACTTTGCAATATTTGTAAAGTAACAACAAATCTTCTGGAAGCAAAGTGGTCTTAAAGTTATTATTTTTTAACTGAGAGCTTTCAACAGCATAGCCCAAACACCTAGCAGAAGTTATAGTAATGTCTTTCATAATTACAGCCTACCATTATTCTAAGCTTAGAGAGGTAGTCAAATGCCATTGCAAAGATGAACAATCAAAAACATTTGATTTGAACAAGCAATTTGCATATTACATCACCTGCACTGAGGTATAAAAGTGAACATAAAACCCTAAATATCAAGCAAACTATCAAGGTTACTCAGCAGAAAGAGTGCTAAAATATGGAATCAAAAGTTCATAACATTCAGCATTTCACTAGGCCATCACGAAAGCAGAATTAACAATTCAAATTTGTTGCTGCCTCCTTAGCAAGGAACTAAATGAGACAACATGAAAATCTGAGTACTGAAGCCCTGTTTACTTGAATTTTATTTACATACAACTATTTCAAACCTAGATCCCTGAATTCAGGAAATTATTTTAAAGAGACAGTCCTCATTCAGAAGATTCAGGAACCATAGGAATTTAAAAAATATTTAATGGATTTACAGTAGTAACATTGGAACAGATTGTGACTTTTTTTAAGCAGTCCTCATTACCTGATACAGTGTGTCTAAAGTGACAGGGCAAAAAACATTTTCAACAAGGACTCGAAGAACAGAACCATGACTTGGTAGGACCCCACCTTCAGCAGCAAAAGCACTTGTAATACCCAGGTTTCCATGCTGCACAGCATTCATACATTGTGGTGCAGGTTGGGGTCTCTGAAATTAAGTCATAGCAGAGAGTGCAGTTATTTTACATACAAATTATTCATACTGAAACAAAGTTCTCCTAAATGAAAAGGACATAAAAAATAACTTCATAAAACCATATTTCCTTCATCTTATTCATTAAAATCCCACATTTATAAATCATAACTCTTACTTTCCATGCTCCTCCCTTACAACTAGTCAGTGTAATTCACAGAATTACAACTATTTTTTTGTCAAACTGCTACTACTTTCTGCGATTACAGAAGTCTTTTCACTTGTTTTCCATGGGTTTTCCCCAAAGAGGTCTTCGTACTTCCTGTGAGTAGCAAGACTATGGAGAGATGTTCCTTTTCAGATGCAGTATTGTGACTTAAAGTCACGTCTCAGCTACACTATTTCTTTGGAAGACAGATTTAACAGGGCACCCGGTACATGTTACTTAGTTTCAGAAAAATATAACCCTGCAAAATAATCTGTACTTCAGGGCTCAGCCTAGGGACTGGGACAGTAACAGTATTCAGCTGCTCTACTAGGATCTCTTTAAAATTTAGATATAACTCAAAT
Source organism: Onychostruthus taczanowskii (assembly GCF_017590055.1). Classification (NCBI taxonomy): domain Eukaryota; kingdom Metazoa; phylum Chordata; class Aves; order Passeriformes; family Passeridae; genus Onychostruthus; species Onychostruthus taczanowskii. The sequence continues at coordinate 47,700 of NW_024500450.1, forward strand.
ATAAGTGCCAAACAACTTATTTTCAAAAGCAGACAATGTTGTTATAGAAGAAAGCAAGTTGAAAATACTCAGAAAGAGACCCAAGCAGTCTTATTTGCAAATACACATATAGTTTTCCTGAGGCTCTCACGCAAACTACATCCTTAAAACAAAAACCTTGTCATTTGTTCGGTTTTGCAGATAACAAACAGATAGCAATCTTAGATGAGGAAAGAGACAAATAACATTTACCAGACTGTCAAGCTTGCAAGACTTGTGTGACTTTTGTGCCAGCACAGATGAATGATTTATACCCAAATCACTACTGTCAACATTCTTCCAGGAAAAAAAAAATCATTATATATCCATCACAGTATACAACTTATGTATCTAAATGGGAAGTCAATTGAAATTCATCCAGGAATCTAAAATCCAGCATTAACCCCTAGGGTACTCTGCCAGTGACTGGACCCCAGCTTTATGCCATTGGTCACAACCATTTCAGCCTTTCAAATCACTTCACAGTTCACTTAACTAGACTGCATAAATCAGTTCATCTATTCAGATGTTATTGGAAACAAAACCAAAAGTCTTGGCAAAGTCAAGATGAACAATAACCCCTTGTCTTGTCCATCAATCCAGCCATCTCACCATAAAAGGCCATCACATTGGTTAGCATAAAGTCCTTTTAAAAACTATGCTTCACTATGACTAACCACTTTCTCCTCCTTAGAATGTTTGGAGATAGTTTCCAGAATGAGTTGCTCCATTCCTTACCCAGGAACCAAAGTAAGGCTGATCAAGCAGTGGTTCCCCAGATCTTTCTTTTCATCTTCCTTGCTATCCTTTCTTAAGATAGGACATGGAAGGATTTTCTTTTTTCTAGTCCTCAGTAACTTTTTCCAACTACCATGACATTTTCAAGATTGTACATTGGCAGTGCAATGACACCAATCTGCTCCCTCAGCATTCAAAAGTGTATCTCACTAGGGCCATAGACTTTTCGTTTATCAAATTAATTTAAATGTTCTCTAATGTTATTTTTTTCTACTTCCTTCATCAAGACTTTTCCACTCTTCTCAAGCGCAAGTCTTAACCACCACAGGCTGCCAAGAAGGCTCTCGGTAATTCAGCCTTTTCCACCTCTGTCCCTGCCCCATTCAGCAGCAGGCCTACATATTTTTTTAGAAAAAAGAAATCTTATTTCTACTGCTGATATACCTCAAGGAACCAAACTTGCTGCTTTTCTTGCTGCACATCTCTCATCAGAGTCAACTCCATGTAGCCTTTGACTTCCCTAACCATATCCCTGCGTGTTTAGATAATGCTCTATAATCTTCCTGAGGCATCTGTTTATGATTCCAAGTGTCCTATGCCTCTCTTCTATCTTTAAACCCAATCAGGAGCTCCTTGTTCATACAAGCAGTCCTCCTGCCACCTTCACTTGATTTCATGGTCATTATGGTGAACTACTTTTGAACTTGAGCTCCTTCACAATAATTTTACAGATTTTGAAAAGACTCTCTCTGTAAGAAGTTACTGAAATTATATCTATATCAGAATTTGTCTACTGGTATAATGAAGAGCAGCCTGTCTATTTACTAGTGTTGTGGTTTAACTCTGGCATGCAGCAAAGTGCCACACAACTGCTCAGTCACTTTCCCTTAGCACAACAAGGAGAGGGAATTGGAAGCACAGAAGTGAGAAAACTCATGGGCTCATTTACAGACAGTTTAATAGGCAAAGCAATAGTTGCATGTGCAAGGCAAAAAAAAGGTGTTTAAACACTTCCCCCATTGGCAGAGAGGTGTTTAAACATTTCCAAGAAAGCAGGAACTTCATTTAGTTTAACAATTACTTGGAAAGAAAAAGGCCTCAACTCTGAACATCCCTCCTTCCTTGTCCTTCCCTCAGCTTTCAGTGCTGAGCCCAGCATCATATAGTGTGGGACATCCCCTGGGTCAGTTGGGATCAACTGTCCTAGTTGAGACCCTTTCCATCTTCTTGTGTACTACCACTAGCAGGGCAAGGTGAGAAGCAGAAAACACCTTAATACTTTCTGTATTAACACATGCATTCACAACTCATGCAATTATATCCTATTAAACAGAAATATTGTACTTACAGCCTGATTAGGTTGATTGTCAATCCTAAGTTCCTTGTAATGGGAATATTGCATATAAACTGGCTGATTGTGGAGGAGGGGTGTAGCAAGAGCGTAGCAATTCACCATAGAAACAGCAGCATCTATGGAAGCCATTTCCAAAAATGCCTGCAACCAATACATAGCTGATTTCAATGTTGTTTTTGTTTACAAGAGAGACAAAAGCATAACTTTTTCCCAATTCCACTCTCACTACAAAAAGATTATGTGAAAGTACAATACTGATTTACTCAGCCATAGAATGCATTTGTGTGTCCATGTTTATGGGGCTGTTTTATTCAATTTGTGGGGTTTCTTAGAGAGTTTTACATTGTAAGTACATTATGTCATTTAAGAAGAGGTAGAATGAGTATGACATATGGAAAGAAATACTGCTAAAAGTACTACGCTACTAATCAATTTGTTAAATTCCTGAAATCAAGCACTATTACTTAGGCAGCTGATATGCATAGTGAATGCAAAAGCTGGAACAGAACATTAAACATCCATTAGCTTATGCATTCTATTAATCCAGCTCAGTGCTCCAGACAATTTTTTCAATGAATGCTTATTATTTTTAGGATTTCTGTGCTTCTTCGTGATACAAACTACTCTGCCACATCTAACAGGATTAAAAAATTACATGCATGTTAGTAACTTAAGCAGGCAGGCTCTTTGAAGACATATGTCATCAACAGTGACATCTATCTTTATCACCTATATGTTCTCACATAAAGTGGATATAATGTTTAACAGTACTATTAACAAATGTTTAGTTCATTATGTAATCCAAAAGCATATTAAAAACTTAAAATAAATTTCAAAACATCCTTTCACATTTAAAAATGTGAAAATCTTCTGCTATCAATGAAATATTTAGACATTGTTGCAATCATTTCACCCAAGGTCAAGATCAAAATTATCATAACATGAACCACATCTTCAGTCTTGCTCTTGTTATTGAAACATTGTAAAGCACATACCTGACCTTTCCCTCTTAGCATCAAGACATTTGTTACTTTGCCAAAAGGGACACCTAATGAAATAACTTCTGCTTCAGTAACACCATCTGGAATTTGACGAATATGAATGACACGTGAAGGGGAACATAGTGATCTTCTTCCTTGACTTTTTGTCTTCTCATTACCTAAAATATTTTAGGGAGGGAGACAGAAAAGTAAACAAGACAAACTCATTGCACAGTGTACACGTCAAAACCTAAAGGAGAGAAACTGCTGCCTTAGCACTGACATTGACTTAGGTACTTAGTTCTTCAAACCCTGTGAAAAGATATTTCATATCATACAAATGGACAGTGTAAGAAGATATCATCAACTATTTCAAATCTTGATAGCAAGGGGAGGGTGGGGTATGTCTGGCTTTGCTTTGGACTTGTTTGTTTATTTTCTGAAGATTTGGTTTTAGTTTGCTGTTGTTTTGGTTTTTTTTAATGGGAGGTGAGTAGCTTCTCCCCAGATGCCTACATAAGGTATTTACAAAATGTTAGTTGCACAAAAGAGGGGAAAGTCCCAATTGGGAGGTAATATATTAATTTTCCTTTTATCACCAACTTATCTTTCTGTGACTGAATGGCTAACTCGAGGTTTTGGGTTTGTTTTTACTTTATTAAAGAAAGCCTGCTGTTCCAAATTATTTTAAGTTTTAAAAAGTCTTCCAAAAAGATAGCATGAAATCCACACAAACTCTTACATCTTCCACTTTGACATACTGCCAGAAGTGTGGTTTTTCTTGGACATATGCCTGTTTGGATCCTGTAAGGGACTGATCTGGATTGGTAAGTGACCAATGACTGCATTTCAGGAACTTTACTCAGTATCCTTGAGAGCACTTTAAAGCAGCACACCATATCTGGAACAAGTATATTGTTCTAGAAGCAGTTGCAATGGAGGCAAGAAAGATAGCCTTAATAGCTAATCTGTTGCATTTAGTCTTCCAAGGAAAAATGCAAAAGATTGGCAGAAATTTCTGTGTGAGCTATATAAGAAATTTCAGATTTTGCTGTAGGTTTTGCATGCAGTCTAAGGCTGAGAACTGGCTCACACAAGTCATTCTGCATAAGGATGTTTACAGAGAGTCTTTTTATTACTTGAAGACTGTAAAATTTTAAGTTGGATGATCAAAGCCCCAACCATACCACACTTAACAATTCTCCCACCTGTAAAACTGAAAAGTCTGTTATGCATTGATTTTTCCATCAAGAAGTTTTAAATGGCTTCATGTGCTCTGTATGCATTCTGAAAAATGCGAACTTTAAGACAAACATGACCATATTAAACATATTGGTACCAAGACATGACAGGACATATTACTAGTAAACTCTAACAACCTATTTTGTTACTTTTCAGGTCCTAAATGGACAAGATGTCCCTGACTTAATACTAAGTCAAGGAATGCTGGACCAAAGGAAACAGGAAATGAAGCCTAGTATGAGTTTTCCTTTTAGTTTTATATAAGACAGACTTGCAGAAGCAGTATCTTCTGGGTTCTGACACACTGTCAGAGGTGACAAAATGGAGCTAAGTGGCAAACTGTTGCAGTGCTTCTTTTCTTGTGAAACTTTAGCTAAGTTACCAAATCGGCAATAAAAGCTAGCACATCTCAAATATAAAACCTCATAGTTTTTAAACCATGCTTCTTTCTCCAGCTGTGGTTTGATACTAATTTTGATGCAGAGTGATAACCATCTGTATCTTCCAACATCTAAATTTCCAAATTGATTCAACATTTCTTTAAAGCATGCCAAAGGTGATCACCTTTCTGAATTGTACTCTCAATTGAGTGAAAGTAAAAAATGCCTTCAGACAGACCAAAAGAAGCCTTATGAAAAGGCTTATGAAAATTGGTTCCTGATGTACAAAGGGAAGCTCATTACAATCACAATTCATGACTGGTACAAATGTATTTCCTCAGCAGCCTGAGGTAGAGAGGTACACATTTTAGATACGTGACCCACCAGACCAAAAAAGCGCCAGACCCCCAAACATAACAAAAAACAAGTCCTGCAGCTGGAGCAACTGTATTGGGTAAAAAGATGCATTTCAAGAGTGACCATATTTAATTTTAGATTTATATGATTATTAATGAGAATGCCTACTAATAGATCCCAAAAACCTCTATATCATTTAGATACCTTGGATATCACTGTGAAGGATCAGTCATTGCACTGTTAATTAATAGTATATACTTCAGCTATTACATTGCTGAGCTATAAGCTAATGCTATTTCAAGCCAAGCAGAAACATTTGGACATCACATTGAATTGATCAGCAGAAGTATAAACAACCTGACATGTGCAAGTCAAAGAAATCAAAAAGAAAAATCTTCAAGTTAGCTCCTCAGACTCTTCCTTCTTCCCCACTGAAAATATAGCAAGTATTAGACACTTACCAAAAGGTGATCTGCTCTGTCCTTTGCCCTGATATAAAATAAACTATTTGGAAACCACTGCTGACAGGTAATTGTCTACATCATGATTTAGTTAATTTATTTGACATAAAGTTACTTCATGCAACCATGGGTCATTAACACTCCGTGTACACCTAATGCTGGAAGTAATATTACCAAAAGTAGTAACAGCTTTCTCTCACTTTCAACTTCCTGTCTGATCTAAAACTACAGGTAAACAAACACATACACTTACTGCATCTTCCTCAACACACACACACACAAAACAACAAAGGAAAAAAAAAAACAACACAGAGAAAGAACAGCTGAAGAACTTTGAGGTTTTTTTTTTCATGTATACCTGTAGCTGGAGTAGAATTGCTCATGGTAGAAGGTCTATTACTGACACCAGAGGCAACTTGTCAGGACCACACTAAAGAAATAAAAGACAAGATTACTAGTAAAAGCTGTTACAGAGAAAGCTCGATGTAAAAGTGCAACAACTTCCTTTACTTATTCTTCCCAAGAACACCTCCTTCCTATACACAATACCCACAACAGCCAAGAACTCGTTTTTCAGGGAAAAAAAAAATCAACAACATAACTGAATTTATTGATTTATTGAGACATGGGAAAAAGTTATGTTACACTTAATATTTAAATCTATCTCACTACAGTTCACTTTTTAAAATACCAAGAATAACATATGCTTAAGAAAATAAATGAGCTGGCTGCAGGCTTTGCGTCTGCAATACAACATTACTTCCACAAATGCACAGTCACACAGGTAAAGTCTGCCTTTGCAACAGGACACAGGGGATCTTGAGCACAACTAATTTGAGACATATTTAAACAAACCCATGGCACATTTAAAAAAAATCTGGTTTCAGTACATTTTTTTTAAAATACATATGACTTACCATCAAATTCTTAGGACAAAGATCAAAGTATTTACTTTAAGAATGTTAACAATTTGAGGTTCTAACTACTGACAGAAAAGAATTTGAGTACCACAGGTCTGTCATTCAAAAATCAGCATCTAGCTCCAGTTATGTCTGTTTACTCATTCAGACTGCTGTAATATCCCAGCCAAGCATCAGCTTCAAAACACCAAGAAACAAGGTGCACCTTGAACAAACAAACACCTCTGAAAGGCAGTTGCATTTCCTGAAACTTTCACCACTCTCTTCCATAAAAGAATTTTAATGAAAAATAAAGACCAAGGAAGTGATTCTACATGATGGAATAAGTTGATCTAAACAGCTTCTCATCACTTTGGTGGAAAGAGAACTTCCCACTGCCCTTGGTCCAGTATTCCCACATGACCATGAACTATTTATCTTGCATCAAGTCCAGTGCCCAAGAGTTTTCCTATGAGGTTAATCAATTCTCCAGCCTACCAGCATTCTAAGCTGAGCTAGACTAGTTATTCAGCTGAAAGAAATGTTGAGAAGTGGCAAGATCCACTGCAAAGGGGTAGGGATAAGTCATCATGTTGGCTTGCATCGGCTGCAAAAACACTGCTCAGAGTACTGGCTTATATGGGGTCTGTGCTAAAAGGAGCAATTAGGTTCCCCTCCTCCTTGTTAACCATGTGTTCCTGCTGCTTCCCTAGTGTGAGAAAGTCATTCACAACAGAAGACTGTGACTAGGCTAGGGTGCTTAAAAACCTTTTTAGCCAAATTTAGCTGCTCATGAAGGAGCACAGGTGTTAGTGTGGATGGAAGAAAACATGAGTGTGTTCACTCTTCTCCAGTAAGAGCAGAGACTTATTTTAACCATGAAACTACATCTTAACAGTATATGTAAGTACAACATATAATTGTGACAAACAGCAAAATCATTTTTACATTAAGAGAACTAAAAAAATATAAACCCTGTATTTTAAAGAAATGTTAATTAATTGGTTACTAGATGTCATGCATATCACACTGCACTTGCACAAATACTAGAATGAAATTAATATGCAATACTGATATTAATTTTTAACTATTATCACTACACTGAGTATACCAGCACTCGTATTGCACCTAAAGAGCATATTTTGATTGTAAAATGCATATCATGCTAATTAAACAAAAGCTGTATGTGCAGATGTAGTAGAAAGTATAAATTATGGTCCTTTATTACACTAAACCTTCCTTTTACTTACTGGAGGCAGGAAGAAAAACTGCTACTGATGCAACTCCTGTTGGAGGCTTTGTTTCAGTAAAGTGGAGGCTTTAATTTGGTTTTTAACTTGCATTTATTCAACAGAAGAAACCTCTGCATATTTCCAGAAGGCTGTAAAAAAATGTGGTGTATTACCACGTTCAACATATATTCTTACAAACTCATATTTAATTTTATATACACTGGTATTTAAAAAAACACCTCAGACATTTTCAGAAGAAAATATTTTCCAACCTCTTCCATTTTTAGCACACAAAGAAACACAATGGAGATGGCTGCAGTGACCTGTTTTACAACTCTTTGTGTAACTGGCCTGTATTCATAAAACTGAAGCTGTAGCTCACTGCAGCACACAATGAACTGCTGCTCCAGGATGGTGGACTAAACCACTTTGACAGGAGAAAAATTATACCAAAATTACAACATTCATCCATGACATGTGTCAGTACTTAAAACTGACACATCATTCAGTCACTACATCCTAAGACAGTTCCCTAGATTGTGCCATTACACTGACAACCATTAACCCACTACAGCAGCGAAAACACAAAGGAACTCTATAAACCCCAAGCTCATCACCTATGAAACTGTTTTATTTGGTTTAATAAAAGATCAACAAAGCAATACAGAGAACCATCATAATTTCAAATGTCTAACTGTCTTCATATCTTCAAACTGATATAAGGAGTATTTTTTTAAATTACATACTTTCAACTATATTTTTATTAAAAAAACCAAAACAAAACAATTCAATCAAGACACCGTAGAATAATTGGCCTGGCCTAGGCTTGCTAAGTCTAGAGCCCTGACTACAAAACTTAGTTTCTTACAGAAGAATTTAGAATCTTACCTGAAGATCTTTGTTATACTTTTTGTTATTGTCTGAATGCTCCACTGAAACACTGCTCCAATTTTTAACTTTTGATATCAATACGAAGTTATATATCCACCCAAACAATTACAGCACATTTATTAACTACAGCATGCCCCTTGGAAGGATGTAGTATATAAAAACTGCTAGGAATGCCACTGTTTTTGCAGGTAGCTGATCAAGGTATTTCTCAGGTACAAGAATACTAAAAAGATGCTTTTCATCATCTCCTTGTTTAGCCAGCTTATAAATGATAACCCTTCTTACTCACTGACTGAAATCAAAACCAAACCAAATGCAAAAATGTTCTAGAAGATCACAAAGATGAACTGACACCATGGCAGTTGCACAAGTTGAAGTACAAAATGTCTATGTGATAGTCTGGACGGAAGAAAAAGACAACATTTACTTCTTCAGTGTTTTCACAACTCTGCTCATATAGAATACTGAAAGAGATTACAAAAATTCAATCTCTTTCTTTCCCACATAGAGGTGAAAGAGATATTTTTAAAATACTTTGTAACATAAAGCATTTAATGTAGTGACAAAGATCTGCTATGGGCTGCTCTGGGTTTGCAAGGCCTTTAGTGCTGAAAAACTCTACACAATAGGGTAGTGTGCCCTAGATAATATTTTAGAGGAATCTAATTGAATCTTTCCACAGAGGTTAGAGTCCCACTATGTCCCTAATCTCTCTCTGTACATGAGTCTTCCACTAGTTACTTCTTAGTTATTCAGTATTTAAGTCCAGCTGAAAAGAAAGAGCAGCCAAATCCTGCTTATAAAGCTAGCTTGACATCCTTCCCTGTCCACAGTTCATAGACACTTGACAAGCACCTCTTTAAGCAGACAGGAGCTCACACTGCCCTTGTGCCACCACATCCATTTCAGCTTTCACAGCACAACTGTGAGGTAAGACAGCTGCTTAGCCTCAGCGAGCTGCTTGCACCAGATCTCTGTGAGGCCACACAGTGAAAGTGAACAGGCAGGCAGGACGAGTAACCATGCTGCCAAACCCTTCCCTGATGTACACTTCTTCCAGCACAAAGCCTACCTCAGAGAAAGCAGCACCTGCTTTCTGAGTGCCAGGACTGTACATGGTGAATATTCCTTCTTTCAGACTGTGATAAACAAGGTGAATGGAATAGCTCAAAAAAAGGACAGCTACCAAAGCAAGGCTGCAACATCCTCCTCTATTCCAGCACTCATTCCATCATTCCAAACACATTCATCATCTCCTAAGATCTTAAGACTCCCTTTTTTACACCATAAGACTTTCTACCTCTCCTAGTTCAAGGCAGCATTTTAACATTTTTTTGGGGATTATTACTTGGCTATAGGCAAGGCAAGAGCAATAGAAGAGTTACAACCGGATTAAGTTTATTCTTTCCTTGTATTATTAAGTAGGAACTAGAAACCAGGTGCTTAGAAAGCTCAGTTTGATTTTGGACATTTCCTTAAAAACAGGTAATCTATAGTGCTGAGTAAAAAGTCAAATAAAAGGCCACCACAAAGTGTGAAATTCAATAATAGGTTAATGAAACAAAGTAGTCTTCCATATCTACCAGATCAATTTCCTTGACTAAATAAGGCATATTACACAACTGACTACAGAAACAGGTGCCTGCCCTGAAACTACTTCAGCTGTTTTATGATTTTTTAAAATTCTGATAATAATTTATGCTAATGATTCTGCAATTCCAGGACAAAACCCACTGCATTCATAGCAAAAAACAAACATCTGAAAATCAGGAACTCTAAGTTTCCAAAATCTTTGTGAGTCACATATAGTTGGAAACAGAAGGGTAAGTCTAGTACTGCAAAATCCTTCTTTAGAACATGTCCACATGTTAAAACTATAGCAGATATCTATTTAGCATTACTTCTGGAATCACTGAATACTATAAACAATCTTTTAATTTCTAAAAAAGCTGTAAGCAACTCCCTTATTATCTCCCCTCAGCATTCAGCTACAGTATTTTCCTCCCCTCTCATTTTCTAGAAGTCACAAATTCTTCAGTACAGTTCAATTAATTAGAAATGGGATAGTTCCAGAGAAACTTACATTTATATTGATGATTTTCCTAGAATTTAGCTAGTCATCTTTCTATGTTATTATTTTTAAGTCAACAATAAGGAAGAATATGATCATTATGAAAAAAAGAGCATGGGCAATTTTAATGGAAAATAATTATTTCAAAAAAGACCTCTCTCCATGCATGTAAATTAAAACTGTTACATTCTTCTATGAGATTCTACATGGCAGAACAAATTAATTACTTGAAATTTGTCCCAAAAGGGCAAATTTCAAAACATGACAATTTCAAGCTATACCAGTGATAACCATAGTTATATTTAAACTAACTGTTCTACTGCATACTTTATTAATTTTTATAGAATCTGACTGCGAAAACAAAAGCTAAGGGTATGAGAAGAAAGAAAATTTCCTTTATCTTCTACTTCTGTAGCATGTCTCTAGATAATTACTATATTAATTTACTCTTTCTTCCTCTTTCATGTTTGCAAAGGAGATGCAGCTCCTACTTCCAAAATGGGGATTTAATATGGAGTACAATGCTGTTGGTGCCAAAATAAAGATTTCAAAGAAAGTGGGGAAATTTCAAAACCATGTACTTGTACTAAAAATAAACTGACCTTACATAGATAAAGCCTACCATTTCAGTAAGCTGAAGAAGAAATTAATTATAGGCAATGATCACATATAAGAAAACCTCTTTTCCTCTGCTGTCAAGACCCCTCCCAAACACAGGCTCAAGCTGCTGATCGCCAGCCACCCTAGAAGCACTGTCTTAGCACTGATGGCTGCTCTTCTGTAGGCCAGCATGCTCACTGGCTCTGCCAGCAACATTGCTTGCTCCACGGCCTCTCTTGTCAACTACTGAAGCTCGCTCCTGTACTGGTAACAAGGTACTGCACACCTTCAAAGAAGTATGTAACAGTAATTAAAATGTTAAGAGAAAAACATTATGTATTTTGCATTTATGCTAGATACAGAGCAAGAACATAAGGAAATAACATTTTCCTCCTGAAGATGCAAAATATGCCAAAGCAACCTTGATCACATGATTATCAAGAGCTGTAAAATTAAGAGTGACCAGCTTAGTTTTTTAATTAATACAAAATACGGACTTTCATTCTTAATGTCAGAAATACCTCTATGTAGTGTGAAAGCCTTAAGCTCATCCAAAAGGACAATAAGCCATATAGCATTTTGAATATTCCAGAAATCCAGCAGGCATCGTGACACAGTGGCAGAGCTTTCTTTGAAACTGTCATCAAAGATGACTGCTTTTTTTTGTGATATCATCACTCATTTACAATTTCCACAAATATTATTTTCTGACAGTATAAATACAAACTTGACTGAAAATAAAGATTGATGTCTATGCTTCCTAGGTAGCTTAAGCCTTAAATATGTGATGATTAAGTTTTCCTCAAGAGTAAACACAGGTTTTTTGTGAAGAAAATTTACTTAAGTTACTGCAATTTACTCCTTCCACATATATATTTTTTTCAAATTATCAAGAGAACACTTAACACAATCCTTAATAAAAGTCTTCATTCTTATCCTTAATAAGCAAGTGAATATGGAAACATATCTATAAATAAACACCAAACAGAATGAAGTGTACAGATGTACAGATGAAGATACTAGGCTTTAAATTTAAAGGCTTTAAAGTCAGAAATGTATCTATACAATGCCATATTGTGTACGGTATTGCATAATTTTACACTTCACTATGCACAAGTCATGACATAAACATACAGGATCCCGAACAAACCACCAGTAAGCTGTCTTCCCTTGACTTTGGTCAGAAGAAAATTTACATAGCCTTATAAAGTACCATAACTTGACAATCTGGTTTATAATTTGTTATTAAAGGTCAAAATCAAGAAAGAAGAACAGCTGAAAGAAACCATTACACCAATGCCAAACAATATGGTAGCAGCAAAACCCAGGAGGGATTTTAACTAAAGAACTAGTGTGTGAAAGGCTATAAATGAGATTCTTCCATTTAAACTAACTGCTACGTGATCTGTAACAACAGATCATCTGTAACAACAGTTATGCTATGTAATAACACATTTAAAAAAATTTAAAAAAAGATTGAAAGATATTAGCAAATTACTCAAAGGTGATGGTAAACAGCTTAAAGGAAGAAAAAAACCCCACTGTGATACAAGTAAAAATGTGACGAACTGTGGATTATTTTCTTTCCTCTTGCAAAGGAAATAATTTAACTTGCATAGCATGAAGAGAAAGAAAGGTAGCTGGATCACAACAGCAATCAAAATTTCTGCAAAATTGCTATCTGAAGCATCCCTTTTAGCATTCATTTTTAACTCTAGTTCCTTCTGAAAACAAAGATTCCAGGATACAGTGTTTATCAGCAGCTCTACCCTGCAGCACAAAAGACATCTACTTTTGTTACTTTGATTCCTATTGTTTTGCAGAAGTAAATATACACAGCTTAGTTTAAGAAAAAATTATTGGGGGTGGGGGGAGGAAACTCACTTCCCATGCATCCAAAAACCACCACAGATTCATAGGAAGATTCCAAAAAGATTTGACTCTTAACTGATCGATCATTTAACTTGAAAGCATGAAACTAATTTATCTAACTTACAAACTTTCAGAGCCTAACAAATAGTTTTAAAAAAATCTTTCTAGTCTCAACTAAACTGTGACACTTGAAAGACACATGTTCTTGACTGTATGGTTTTTGTCTATTGAATTTTCTTCACAATTAAAGACTTCTTCACAATTAAATATTTCATCCAAAAGAGAGGAAATTTTACTTTTTTTTTTTTTAAGTAAATTCATATGCAGAAACACTCATTTAAATCTAAGAATTGCACACTTAAAGTAAAGAGGTTGGAAAGAAATAAAAGTCTGTTTGATGATATGTATCACATAAATTATGAGTTGAATAATTGTCCTACCACATGAAAGACTTGTCTTAGGATCAACAATAGATTCAATATTTTTATTCACAAGCTGAAGTTTTAATTACTCCTTAATGCTTTCTGGGAGAGTAGTGCTGCATGCAAGGAAAACATGGTCACAACTATGAGCCCCACAGCTCTTGTCCTTTCTGTCTCGTGTATTTAGTTTCCTCTGTGCTTTGCAATGTTTCTTATCAATTTCTCACTCTAAGAAACTCTCTCATGCAGTGGTCTGTGCTTCTCAGGCCCACTTTCACTTCATCTTTTGGAAAAATTAGTAATAAACTAGCCCCTGTAAGGATCATACCTTAAAAGAAAGCTTCTGTATTAATACACTAGTTACATAAATGAGGGGAAAGTCATAATCTCAGCCTGTTGGCAGACACAGTAGACAGCACAGCATCAGTAAATCTCTATTTTTGTTTACATCTCCCCCTATCCAGAAAACATACGTCTTTAGTTGAAACCAGTGTTTCATCTTTTCAGCATACATGGTAAAGGACAAGTTCTCCTTACTCATTCTTTCATCACACAACATGAACTTTTCCCTTCAGTTTTACTTCACAGTGATAAATCATCTAACAGTCTTCATTTCTTCCACCTCTCAATGGAACACACAACTTAGTTGGTAAAAAAATTATTTTTCCTTGATTAAAGTGTACTGTGAAGTAATTTAACAGTAAAACATACAACCAGCTATGGAAGAAACATGATTTTGAGAAGAAAACCTATGAAGCAAATACAACTCCTGAATTTTATCAATAATTAAATCCATGCTCCCTATTAATACTCTGTGCTTTATAAAATACTGTTTTTTAAACAAGTTATCACCTTTGCAAAGTCTACAGTTTTAAATTTGACCGCTTGGTTGAAAACTGAATGACTTAACACTTCTCAGTCTAGAACAGTTCAAATCTGGTCTTTGGATTGCATGCTTTGAGAACCCTGGATCCTGCTGAAACACTGCTTTATGTGTGTGTGTGTGTGTGTGTATTCTGTGATGTTTTCCTTATATTTAAAGGCACACATTGAAACACCAACAAGTACATGATAAACAGCTCCTCTGAGAGAGCACAACATCCTTCACAACACACTAGGCTACACTTGTTACACACATGCACTAAAACATCAATTTTGTACACAAAACAGCTGAATCCTATATGTCCAAAATAAGTTCACAAAAATAAAAATTCTAATGAATTATAATGTCACTTCAGGATTCTACACCAGAGACTGCATTTATTGTCCACTCCTCAGCCCTACAGAGACCAACCACTATACACCAAAACCAAGCTATATAGAGCAGATGCTACAGAGGACCAGTACAGATAGAGTGCCTTTTCATATATACACATAAGTCCCATTACTGTACATACATATAAATATACATACAGTTGAAACTTATGTGATGACAAGACAAAAACTACCATGAGCAAACTGATCACCCTACAGACAGTACATTATGGGGCATTGCAGGAAAGATTCAGCAATGAAGAGTTATTTTCAAGTCACTTTCACACTTTTAAAGCACTCAATTTTACTTCCACACATTTGTTTTCTATTTTAGAAAACTGTTGTACACTTACAAGCAGATTGTACACAGCAGAAGGAAATTAGATAGAAAGAGAAACTTCTATGACAGAATTTCAAACTAATGACAATTATGATAACTTAGTTTCTATATCAGGTTTTATTAAACAGAAAAAAGTTCTAGCAGTGACAGAAATCAAATGAAAAACAAGCACATCACTTACTTTTGAGTTCAACACGTTTCCTCCACAGAAACTTAAGCTTTGCACGATATTTTCCACCCTATTCAAGGTGATATACTTTGCACTGAATAACTTCACATTAACTACTTCAACATTGATTGTGTTCTGAGAAAGGACAGATAATTGAGATGAAGGGGTAGGAACAGATGCGTAGGTGCAAAGGGGTAGGTGCGAAGCTAGAGTCATTTTCCTGATAACACAAGACCAAAACAAACAGCTTGTCTGCATACACAAGAAAACGAGAAAGACACACACAAGGAGAAAGACAAATTAGACTAGAAAATAGAAACAGATGAAGTGACAAATCAAAAGAGTAAGAAAACTAATTCAGTATTGTGTAATAAAATGAGGAAGTGAACCAGCAAAAAACCTACAGAAATGGAAAAAAAATAGAGGAAAAAAATCCTAATTAAGCTGATTACAATCAGAAAGAGAAATAAGGCCTAAAAGTACCAAGAGGGACTACATGCAATTTATTAGTTAAAATCACCTCTTAATGTTACAAGTCAATAAAACACTTGGATGATATATTCTTTTCATTTTCAGTGGTCTTTGGGATCACTGCACCATCATGTATTTCATGCTGACTCCCAAATAGTATTTGTGTTTAGCCTAGAAAACACTAAGGTTAAAAGCCTGAAGACATATAGAATCATAGAATCATTTAGGTTGGAAAAGGCCTTTAAGGGAGGGGAGTCTGCATCTCAAAGTGTTGAAGCATAATTTACACATTCAAATGCAGTATGAAGTATGTTATCACTCTGGACATATGTAAAAATGTGCCTTGAATTCTTGCTTTAAAAATGTTTATTGTCTTCTCCAAAGTAGTGCAGTCTAGGAATCACCTAGTAAGATGGATCAAAAGCTGGAGCAATAC
Organism: Onychostruthus taczanowskii; assembly: GCF_017590055.1. Taxonomy (NCBI): domain Eukaryota; kingdom Metazoa; phylum Chordata; class Aves; order Passeriformes; family Passeridae; genus Onychostruthus; species Onychostruthus taczanowskii. The sequence goes on from NW_024500450.1 coordinate 63,887, forward strand.
TCTAAAATCTTCCTTTTCATGAAGGTACATCCGTCTCTTGTACCACTTCAGTTGTAGCTACCATGTAGCCTACAGACAAGGAAAGGGTTACCATTCCCTGATTTTGCCATATGGTCTGGTTGCACCCAAAGCAGATAACGTGGTAAGATTTGATTTCTGCCTATAAGTGAAGTGGTTCTGGATCATCCTTATTCCCGTGACTAATGCAATCCACCTTTGAAGAAAATAGTAACATCTCATTTAAATGGTAAAATCCTAATAGAGAGCACTGAGCCCACCATACACCTCTGCAGCTGTGTGAAGTATGCACACTTTCACAGAGTGCACACATGCAAACACAATTCTACAACTACTACTACTCACTGTGCAGAAAGAACAATTTTTCTTCCCCTTGACTTCAAATGCCCTTGTAATAGACCATGTCTTTTAATGAGCAAGCATGGCAACAAGTTAAACTACTAGTAGTTCAGTGTGATTAAGGAAGTTATTTGCAAGATAATGGTTGGTTTATTGAATTATAGAAGCATTCATTCCATTGGCTTTCACAAGAAATTCAGGGTGTGGTTTCAAGCTGATCTATAGCTAGAGTGAGCAAAGGCAATCATGTAATTCCTCGCCCTTGTGTTTTCACAGCTCTCACGGCAGTGACTAACAACTGCAAGGCAGCATGGTACCAGAATGATTTATTTTACCATGCAATTCACATATGACAGTTGCTACACTATGAGGGAGATGCAGAAATGCACTGGTGAGGATGGCGCTGCTGTGCTGCTCTTTTGGCAGCAGACCTGAGTTTCAACAACTTCAGCCAAGAGGGAAACAGCAAGAGCAGGGAAGAATGGTATCAACAGGAGTAGACAAAATACTTTTTCACCTACCCACTCTGCAAAGAGTATCAAAAATGCTGCCTCGAAGTGGACAATGCAAAACTCACTTCCACAGACCTGAAGAAATAGGAACAATTTTCACATACTGAAATGAGAAAAGAAATGAGAAAAGTCTCTTAAATATAGTCTTTCATTAAAAATATGCATAACTAAATGAAACTGTAAGAACAAAATACAGACAATGGTCAAAAGCAAGAAAACCAAAAGCAAAAGTACAGTTACATGCAACAGTTAACGAGTGCAAAAGAATTAACAACAGCAATTTGAAACAACAGCTGTAGGCATAATTTTATGATATAACTAACTCTCATCCTCATGTTTTGACACAAGATTTTGTTTAATCAGGATATTCTCTAAAAGAAAGTTGACAAACATACACTTGTGCTTATCACTTAAGACAGGATGAGTTCAGCAGAAAACATGATAACTCCCTGGTAGAACCCAAATCAACTCCTTATCTCCCCAGACAGGGTACAAAAAGCAGATTAACTGTCTTGACTACAGACCAAATCAAATGAATAGCAATTTGACAATTGGCTATGGAAACTAAGAGATTTATTAATATTTTGCTATTTTAATGCTTCTGATTGTGATAGATTATTTCCATTTCTGATTAACAGAGAGTAGTAGTAAACAAGATTTGGGAGTGAACAGCAAGCTCATAAGGCGAGACAACTTCATTCATACCAGGCTATACTACATGTTTTCCACAAGCACCTGAATCAAAGTGGGTTAAAAACAGGTATTTATGAAGCAACTATGGGAAAGAAATCGATATAATTCCATGTAAAATATAATTTCTTTTAAAAGGCTCCTGAGCCAGAAATCTATGGATAATAAGAATGAAGTGGTTGATGACTCTTTAAAAGCTTGAGCATTATCTTCCAGAATTCCAAAGTCTTGTTACCTGAAGATTTAATCTGGTACCAGAATGACTAAATTTAATTTGAAAACAAAATACCACTGCTGTGTATAGTGTTGTTCCTGAGCTTCCCTCTTACTAATCCACAAGGAGGCCACTAACCTCAACTATAAACACTTATAGGTTTAGGTACATATCTGGTCTGCTTTTGATAGCCAACAAAAAAATTACAGTTTACACCACTTTGGTTCCTTTGAATTTTTTAAGTTTAACTTGAGTCACATATTCCTGCTAAAAAAAAAATAAGCTTAAATAAAGAACCAATTTCTTTGCCATAAAACTGAAATTCTTACAGCTTTTTACAGAAATTTTCTGATCCAAATAAAAATTACTTATCTGTGTTTACTTTTATGTATTCTCACCCTTATTAAAGATAAGGTTTGGATCTAAATTAGCCTCAGCATTCCACAGAAAGAAATTGATGCTTTTATTTCATTTCTGTATTAAAGCAGCATGGAAGTGTAATTTTTCTTCTTTCACTTTTTTTTTAATTAAATGCCCTTGAAAATAAAAAGTCACAAGACAACTTATGAAAAATTTTGTTTTACTTTAGGTTTACTAGGGCATTTTCAACAAAGTTTGGAGATCAACAAATGGCATTCAATTCTCAGAAGGTACTTAGCAACTTCCAACAAAAAAAAGAATATTCCCAAATCACTCAAAAACCCCAGGTCTTCCTGAAGTGTCACAGGCATCTCAGAGCATACTCAAACTTGCAGTTATCACCAATCACCTGTATCTTCACTGAAACAGATAAAGGCTCTACTTCAGAAAATTTCTTTTAAAACACTCAGTTAATTCACCTTTAATACTTTTATAGTCTTTGTTTCACTCTCTCAAAAGAAAGTTTATTAGGGAGGTTCTACTTTGCAATGTTAGATTTGTAGAGTTTAAGAATTACATGTATTTAACCTGCATCATTTCTACCCAAACCAGAAACAATGCTAACATTAAGCTATCTTTAGTAGTATTTCAGGGCAGTACACAAACTGACCCATGACTCTTCTTCCCTCCTTTCTCAACTGAAATAATAAAACCTTTATAAATTTTTTTTTAAAAATACTTGGGAAAAGAGGTCATCATACTAGTTGTATGACAGCACAGGAACCTCACACCCACATTAGATAGCAATTCCAAACCTTAAGAAAGAAACAAACAAAGAAAAAAACCAAAACAACAACAAAAAGAATCCCTGTATTCTCTAACAGAACACAGGAAAAACAAAATTACAAGTTCCTCCACAAGCAAATTTGGCAAATTAAGAAAAAAAAATTCACTCTAGTGAGAACTTTCTTAATTTTCTCTTGAAATTTTGCAACATGCACTTTTAAAGAAAATGTGAAAAAATGCTGATATCAGAATTACTCAGTAGAATTTTAAATTAAATTTTTCAAAAAGATACCTCTTAAGACTATTTGCTGTTTGATTAATCAGCATTTATAAAAGACTGTTCTCATCAACATGTCTCCCTATAAAGTCTTCTAATACCACAGTCTGTTAAAAGATGTCAGGAAGTTTTTTCAATCACAAGGGAAAAAGAAGCCTTAACTTCTGTATCAGAACACCTAGATTTTAAGAACAGCAAAGGTTTTACATGTCACCGACATTCAGGACACAAGTTTAAGTTAGCGTAGCATCTACATCTTTCCATGAAGTTGGAAGTGCTGACTTCCGTGAACATTTCTATTTTCACCTCTGCATATGGTTACAGTGAAAAAAATAAACATTAGGTTAGTTTCCTGGGACAGTTGAATTTCCCACCATGGCCAAGCTACCCAGACCTTGGATTCTAAAATATGAATAGGTAAAGGAAAAATATCAGCAATCAAATTTTCACTTAAAAAGCAGCCAGGGAAGTTAGCAGTACACACAATGAACTTGGGTTTATTACTTAGTTGCAAGTTGAGAAACTTTATCAAGACACACAACAGCCAGCTACCGTCATGCTATCCCAGCAGTGGGAGCACAATAATTCAGACTTGTTTAAAATATCTTTATCTTCTGAGGACGACAACGCTGTGGAAACTTCATCCCCGTAACAATCTGCTGCATAGTTAAGGCTTTCAATAAGGTCTACTAAAATGCATTACATGAACAGCCATTCTGATTATTGATTAACTCCGCAGAATAGATGTCAATCAGTTCGCTTCCACATACACACTTCCACCAGGCACCAGCGACAAGGCGAACACCAGCGGTTCCACGTTTTCCCTGTACAGAGAAGCACCTCCCAAAGTCGGGATACTAAACTTCAATTACCACGTGAAACCGCAAATACCCAAAACCTCATCGCGATCCACCGCTAAGAAACCCGCGCGCCAAAGGATTTTTTTACCACCTTAAGAGGGGTACCTCCGTAATAAAGTTTAAAACCCGGGCAAGCGCAGGCCCCGAGCGGCGGCCGCCCCCTCCAACCCGCGGGGGAACGGGAGCCGCGTCCAGCCCCGCGAGCGGCGCATCCCGGCCCGGGGCCACGACCCCGCGGGGCAGGAAACCGGCCCTGGCCACGGCCGCGGGGAAAACGCGACGCCGGCCGCCCTGGGAGGAAAAGAGGGAAAAAGAAAGAGGAAGGGAACGGAAGCGAGACCCGCACGCCCTGAGTACCACAAAGTTCCCGGCGGCAGCGCCCGGCCCCTCAGCTCCAGGTCGGTGACAGCCGCTGGCTTCCTCCTTCTACAAGTACCTGGCGGAGCAGCCCTCGGGAATATCCCCACCCCAAGCCCGGCCCCTTCGAAACCCGGCCCCCCTCCGACACCCACCTTTCCCCTCGCTCCACTCCGCTCCCTCCGACGGGGGCGGAGAGGACCTCCCCCAGCCCCTCTCTCTCCACCCCCGCTGCTCCGAGGAAGAAGGAGCCGGGATGTGCTGGTCACCGCCCCACCCCGCCGCAGGCAGCACCAGATGGAACCCTCGCGGAGCGGAGCGCGGCGCAGGCGCACCGAGGTCCCGCGCCCCTCCGCCCCCGGACTCTCCCTCTGCGGCGCCTGCGCAGTGCGGCGGTCCCGCCGCTGTGGGGCGCGGTCGGGCTGTGCCGGGTCATCGGGTGCTCGCTCCGGAGCACGGGAAGAAGGCATGGATCGCTCGGCATCACTTAAGTTGGAAAAGACTCCGAGGTCATCGAGTCCAATCTGTGATCCGAACGCCATGTCAACTAGACCATGGTACTACGTCCAGTCCTTCGCTAAACACCTCCAAGGACGGTGACTAGTACTTTCCGGGCAACCCCATTCCAAATTTTAATCAACCCTTCTGTGAACGTAACTCCTAATGTCCTCCCCTGGCACAGCTTGAGGCCATTTCCTCTTGTCGTGTCCCTGGCTGCCTGGAAGAAGGGACCGACCCCGAGCTGGCTGCACGCCTTTCAGGCAGCTGTGGAGAATGGTGAGGTCTCCCCTGAGCCCCCCTTTCTCCAGGCTAACACTCCCAGCTTCTTCAGCTGCTCTTCAGAAGACTTGGGCTCCAAACCTTTCCCCAATTACATTTTCCTTCCCTGGGTTCTCGCCAGAACCCCTGTGTGTTTCCTGCTCAGAACTGAAAGCAGGATTTGAGGTACAATCTCACCAGTACTCAGTGAGGGTCGGGAGTGGTCACTGTCCTGGTCTTCTTGGCCACACTGTGCTGGTGCAAGCCAAGACAACATTGTCCTTTTTAGCCCGCTGGGCACACCACTGCCTCGTGTTCCATCATCTGTCAACCAGCACCCCAGGTCCTTTTCTGCCAGGCAGCTTCCTATCCACTCCTCCCCCAGCCTGTAGTGCTGCAAGGTTCAGGGCAGCAGCCACAGGTCAGGGACTTCACCATCCCTTGAGGGCCCCAGTGTCCTCCTGCCTTTCGGGTCGCACAGAGCAGCTGGGGCAACCAGGACAGAGGGAGAAAAAGCTGGCCACTCACCCGGCACCACCAGATGGGATTCAGGTACCAGCCCTGACCTGGATGCTGGTTGTGCTGTCCCTCCATGTGGCACAGCCTCAGCGCTGGCTGTTGTGCTGTTAAAAGGTGGTCAGCCCCTGTCCCTGTAAAAGCTGGGTGTGTGGGTTTGTGAATTTGCTGAGCCATATGTAAAGGAAACTTCCCTGCTTGACCAGGAGCCACTCTGGCAGTCCGTCTTGCACAACCTGAGCTGGGATCAAGGCCCCTTCACAGCTACACTCCCCTGCTCACACTGTAACACCAGATTCCCACAACTCAGGTTTCCCAGAGCTGAGTTTCAGAAGTCCACATCCCCTGGGTGCAATAACTAAACAACAAAATAACAGCTCAAGCTGGTGCCTCCAAGATCCATAGGTGTGACAGGGGACAGATGTCTGGTCCCCTGACTGGAGAGTAGAGAGAGAAGCTGGGTGATGCCAGGCAAAGTCTGGTGACATACTCTTGGCTGTCTGCAGTTCAAGTGAGCTATGTCTACATCCTGCTCCCTAGAAGTGGGCTCCCAAGGGCAAGAAGTGCCCTGGAGATATGAGATAGAGACATCTGTGCTTCATGTAACTGCAAGGAATTGTGTTCCTCTGGTTATGTCCTGTGTAGGGTGGACTTCCCTGAGCTAACTCTTTTTCTGGGCTGTGTTGTTAAAGAAAAGTGTCGCCTCAATCAAATGGATTAGTCACAGGACAATTCTTGAATGTCCTGTGAGTCTGATAGACTTCTCTCCTAAGAATACAGGAGTATCTAGAAGTTTGCTTTTCTGTTCCCCCACAAACTACAGGAATAGGACAAGTCACTATGATCAAGGAAGTACTTTGGGGAGTAGTTGTTTGAAAAAAATGAATTTTAGTGTTAACATAAGGGTCAAAAATAAATTTTAGACATACCAGCAGACTCAGAAATTATTATGTTTGAATCAGTTATTATGAGAAAAGGAAGTGAGAATATCAATATTTTAGATATACTAATGTGAGAACATACATACATACATACATACATATGAGAATATACTAATATATTAAATATTTCCAATGTATTGGAATATATTTTATATATGTTAGTAATTAAATTCCTATATGTATATAAATCTAAAAATTAAGGATTTTTGAGTCTGTTGAAAGAGCTTTTCTTTAGAGGTCACGTTGTGAAAAATGACGTACAGTTTCATCCCTTAGCACACATGTTTCTTGTTACAAGTTAAATATACAACGTAATTTAAAAATACTATAATGGTTCTCCTGTAATTGCCCTGTACACTATAAAAATAGAAAGAAGTGTGTTTTGCCAGTAATCTAGACTTTGCTGCCATTGAAGAATGCTTTTAAATTAGTTTTCAACTGCAATTCACAAAGACAGTAGAAATTTTGATAAATTGTTATAATAGAAAAAGAAAATAAATCCTTTGTGATGGGGCCTGTGAGCTGGTTGCTACACAAGCAGGGAACAACAGAAAGGAAGAAAACTTTGATCATTCCCTTCTTGGGAGGCAAGGAGTGAAAGGGATAGAGAGAGAGATAAAGATAATGTGAGGGGAAATACTTCTAGGAAGCAAACTTGGGCTTTGGGAGTTCTTTTCCTACTTCACCTGTCACACTTTTAGAGATTTTTTGTTTGTTTTCAGTTTGGAGGTTTTGTTCATTTGTGGTTTTGTTTGTTTTTAATTGGTCCCCTTATTCTATTTATTAATTTTGGCTTGTTTCTCTGATTGGTTATGTCTGTAGCTTTTTCTCTTTTTTCTCATTAATTTAAACTGTATTCTTCCTGACCTATGTCAAATTCATGTTTCTTGCAACTTTAGGGAAGTCTGTGGAATTGTGCTGTCTATAAATTAGATGTGTGTGTTTTGAATGGATGTGTTGTTTCCAGCTGTGTCTTTTATATGGACATAGAAACTGAATGATGGTTTTGTTTACTTTAAAGAGGTATATAGTGTGGTTTAATTAGATAGAACTTCGAGGAAGAACAGATATCTGTATGCACAGATCCAATTATAGCATCAGGGCCTGAGTGCACGATATTTTGTCTGCTCAGCATACAAATACGAATAGACAGATGCAATTAGTCTATTTTAAACAAACTATGTTTATCTGGTTTTAGCAACACCATATTTTACTAAAAATTACTTGTCTTTGATGTTATTCTATCAAGTTGAAAGAAACTAATACCTACTGTATTTTTATCTTATTGATATTGTTGTTGTCCATATTGCTAACACTTGCTTACACTATGAAAATAAATCAAAACCAAATTACGTGGTTTTGTGTTTTGGAGTTGTAATTATAATTCCATGGGTTTGAGTGTTTATGACATAAATTAATATTTGGCAGCTAAAAGGTTTTCTAAGCTGTTCTCTATTCAATGAGGACCTATTATCCATTTTATGCAGCTCCTATTTACTCAGAATAATTTGATACGTTGTTGTTTTTCAGGTAACTCTTCTACTAAAACTCCAGTTCTTTGTAATATGTTATGTTTATGTAACCAGATGCATTATATTTCTGAGAATACTATTCAGTACCACTTCTAGTAGGAACTTCTTTGTTTAGTTTCCTGGAAAAAAAAAAAAAAAACCCTAAGAGATTTCTTAGCAGGGTAGTCATTGACTAGGTCATTTGACTTGCTCCAGCCTGACAACACAAGGCTTTCATCTAGAGATGTAGCTCAAGAAATAACAGTCCTTTTTAAACCTTGTAATTCGCTGCAATTTTACCAGCTCCTCAGCTGTTGTGGTGCAACTAAACTGCAAAGTCACTCCATAAACTGCATTTAAAAAGGTAACTTCCTCCACCTTTTTGGTTTTAGGATTAGTACAGTAGCATAGCAGAGCAGACATCTGGAAAGAGCAGCCGTGGACTTCCATGGTCCTACCCCTCTCAGGTTTATTGTGCACTGTACAGGCTGCAAACTCCTGGTAGGGTATGGCTACTCCACCAAACTGCTCACTGCACTGAGTCAGAAATACAAGCTGCATCTTTGGCTCTGCTGATCACTTCTGGAGAGAAACAAAAGTAGATGCTTTCTCTGACTAAACCAGTTACTTTAAGGGAAACACTCAAAGTGACAATTATGTGTTGTGATTTACCATTCTGTGTCTTCCACTATGGAGCCTGATGCACTGCAGAAAACTGGGTGCAAATTTTAGCAGAATTTTACTGGCAGTGAAGAAAAAGTAGAAATTGTTTTGGTAAGCTACTAAAAGCTGTATTTATCAAAAACCTGATCTTTTTCTTTTTTTTTTTTTTTTTTTTTTTTTTTTTTTTTTTTTTTTTTTTTTTTTTTTTTGGGGGGGGGGGTCACAAGGGGGGGGGGTGTTTTTTTTTTTTTTTTTTTTTTTTTTTTTTTTTTTTTTTTTTTTTTTTTTTTTTTTTTTTTCAGGGGCGGTGCTACAAGGAGAGGGTTGGTTGTTTTTCTTTCCTGGGGTAAACTTGGGAAATTTCTGTTCAGGTAAGTGTAAGAATGTGTTAAAATATATGTGCTCTTGCCATAGTAATGAGGAAAATGGTTTTTTAGTTAGGACTCACATACCATTTAAGACCATATGTTATCTCCTGATTTCAATGCAGAATCATTCTAAGATCACAGTAAACCTAAATAGCATTTATTGGCAAATGCCAGCAAATTAATGTATGTCTGCCTTGTGGAATGTACTAACTAAATTACCAGTGGAGGAAACAACACAGCTAACCTGTGAGCTATAGCCTGTTCAAATGAGTCCAGAGCTGGAAAGATCTTTGGAAGCTTTAGAAAGTGACAAAAGATCAGGTGAGAACAACAAAAAGCTTTGGCAGAGTTTGGGTTTCAAGAGCCTTGAAATAATGTGTAATATTTAAGAATGGCAGAAATTGAAAGGTATTATGACTGTGTTTGTTGATATAAATTTTTAGATTGTTCCTAGACCTTAAAGGAAAATGCTGATGCAAAATGTAGGAAATTTGGGATGTAAAATTATGCTTCAAAATCAGTATTTGTGCATAGAACTTGGAGAATGTGTAAAATTTGGAACGTATAGCCCCTACCCCCAATGAGGCAAATAAATTTTGCTTTTAAAATAAATATTTGGCATTGGCCAGTTTAGAGGAAACCCAGAAGATCACCCCAAATCATGTTTAAGCTCAAAAGTAGCCATTTGAAAAGGTAGCCATAACCGTTTTTCGATGCTGATAAGACAGTACCAAACATTTCCTGTTGTATCTGATTGTTTTGAGACAACCTTTGTCCTTGAGACAAAAAAACATAGAAAAATTTAGTAGGAGTCTATGCAGTAAGTATGGCAGCAAAGATCTAATTCTTAGTCCTTTTCATTGCCCTTCTCCCAGGATCCAGTCAGTATGAATCTTGGGTATGTATGTAATGCATCACTAATGAGGTGGTATGTTTTGAGGGTGCATCAGAAATTTTGGTATGTTCTCACTCTAATTCATAATACATAGTTGGAGATGGTCAGGGAATATTATATCCTTTTTCCCATTGCATTTTTTTATGCTGAATTGAGTTACTCACTGCCACCATTTACAAACCTTCCAGAGGCAGAGATTACCAACCTATTTGTAAGCACAAGTGTGGCTCTTTCAGGAAGGCAAGTGTCTTTTCATCACGGAAAGGTCAGGCAAGAAGAGGCTGTTTCCCAAAAGAAGGTTTGAGGAGAGCAGCCGTGAAGCAGGCCAAGCAGTGACCTTGGCAATACAGTGCTGTCCCCTGGCACCAGAGGCGGGTGAATCCAAACAATGATTCAGGCACATCTGCTATGATGTAGCTAAGCAGAGACTGAAGGCACAAACACGAGGTTAAATGGAGACTGCAGTCAGCAGGTGTAGATGTAGGCTCTGGGAGAGGCTTGTCAGGGAAACCCAAAGCTATTTGTAATCGAGGTTTCCGACAGGGTCGTACTGGGTATGGACTCTCCTGCTGAGTCTATTTATTTCAAAGGCAGAAAGAAGATGTGATATCAAGATGAAGAAAAGCCAGAAGAAAGTTTTTCATCTTCTCTAGTGCTGAAGGACTGTTTGGAAGAAAACTAATGGTCAGAGTTTCCTTTGAGCAGAATGTTTGTTGGAAAAGCAGACATTGCTTTTGGATGAAGAAATATTCCTATTTTTTTTCCTGTGATGGGACACAGAGTAGTGATATCATCTCCTATTGAAAGAGATTCCTCCCCCAAGCCTTCTGGATTAACATCAAAACACTCTGTCTCATGTTTTTCTCACTCCATTTTTTCCCCAGATGGAAGTAACTTGTTTGCATTAGTTGCTTTGTATTTTAACAGTAATTACAATTATGATGTAGCTAATGTAGCTAATGAGAATATCTTCAGGATGTAACAATTTTCGTAGTGAAACTGTGAATGTTGGAGATTGTTGGGGACTCTCCGCGTGTTGAGACACCAGGCTTGACTCCATTTCAGAAGGCTGATTTATTATGTTAAATATTATATTGAAATACTACAGTAAGACTATACTAAAAAAACAGAGAGATCAGAAGGCTACAACAAGAATAGAACAGAACAACAAAATCCTGTGACTGCTCGCAGCCTTGGCACAGGTGGCTGTGATTGGTCATCAATGGAAAACAATCCACATGGACCAATCACAGATGCACCTGTTGCATTCCACAGCAGCAGATAGTAATTGTTTACATTTCTCTCCTGAGGCTCCTCAGCTTCTCAGGACGGGAGAAATCCCAGCAAAGGATTTTTCATAATATCATGGCTACAGGAGATCATTTGGCCTAGGGTTGCTTAGCTGACTTGGTTGTTGACTGAAGAGAAACATCTAACTTGCCTATTTTAACCGTCTACTTTTTTAGGATGCAGACTAATTTATTTTACTTACATCTTGACGTTCTGTGACATGGGTTTCTGGTACAGCTTATCTTTTGTAAAACTCTGTAAGTTTTCTCAGTTTTTATTCAACTGAGGCTACGGCTGTGCTTAATAATGGAGAAATGGCCACATCTTTTCTGTAAAGAAGCCTTCGTACTTCATTGTGTGAGCAGCACCACATGTGTATAACAGGTTTGTTGCCTCCTTCGTGTGCCTTCCTGCTACATCTTGACATAACACCTGTGTAATAAATTTGTTAGCACCTCCAGGTGCCTTTCTTCTACAGCTTGGCATAACAATACCCTCCAGTGGTAAGCTTTGTATGTAGCATATTTGGAAGTGTCAGGGAAACAGCAGAGTTTCCAAGATGGCCAATTAGCTGATAACAGTTATAGTGGAATATCATTATCACACAACACATTTTTTTCTCCCTGAAGAATTTTCTTGACATTCTTCCGTGTTTATAGTAGCAACTTTCATTAACGGACCAAATTTCCTATCAGTGCAGGGCTCTAACAATTGAAACAGATCTTTGTTTTATGTATCTAGCATACTTATATTATTTTTTCTTTTTAAATATTCAAATAATCTGTTTTTTGTAGGTAACTGACAATTTAATTTTTCTTAGTATTCATATTGTCCCTTACAGACTTTGATTAATTTGAAAGAGTATCATGTTCATGACTTGTTATTTCTATACATCTGTCATTAGTTAGTTGTCCCTTGGGATGCTCCATTGTGATTTTAGAGTTCATTCCCACACTACCTGTGCTCCTGCCCTATCAACTACTTGTTCCAGGGCCTTAAAGTCCCTTTTAATTGCCCTGACACTCCTCTTTTCAATCTCATCACTGCCAGCCTGGAGTATCAGCAGTGGGTAATAATCAGAGGGCTTAATCAGCTCAGGGAGTCTCTCAGTAATATCCTGTACCCAGGCCCCAGGGAGGCAGCAGTGACGTGGATCCAGTTGACATATGGGTTCCCCTCAGAAGCTTAATTGGGAGGCTCTCTGGGCAGATAATTTTCTTCTACATCCTCTGGCTGACCCTCTAGGTCCAGAGCCTCACACCTATTCTGAAGTGGTACCTGGGTAGGTGATGTGGGTTGGGAGGAATTTTTATTACCTCTCTGAGGAGGGACCCATTTCCATTCCCCTTCATCAACCGGTGTCATCCTATTGCTCCTCAGGAATGTCTGACAACTGAGAAACTTTGTCAAGCAGTTGCAGTACACAGTCTCTTTATATGTTTCTTGTAGCATTTTTTTGTGTTCCTCCTTTTGGACAGAGTAGGAATAAATATCCTTTGACCATTGTATGAAGACTTCAGATTTAGAGCATGTGCCTTATTTCAGTTATAATATATTGGGATATCAAGAGCCCTTTACAGTCTGAAGGAATAAAAAATGTAGTATTTGGCTCTAAAGAGAACTTAAATTTGTATCACACGCTGCGTAGCAATCATTTTAATCTGACTTATGGTAAGGGCAGTACTTTAAGAACCAGGGCCTAATTCTGCAAGTCGTCTGTACTGAGATCCAAGGACTTAATTCAGGCTCTATGAGATACTGGATCAAAGTTGCAAAGAGTTAATTTCTGTGTTGGGGACGCAGGGCTAAACCCTTAAGTGTGTTCCTATTTCTACTTCTGTTATCAAACTGTGTTTTCAGAACCTGTAGAATATAAGATGTGATCAGTTTTATCAGTAAGAATGATTTTTGACAAGGCTTGAAGGGGTATTGTGTCAGAAAGTAGTTAATTAAACATAAGTTTTTCATGTATTATTATTCTAAAAGTGACCAAGTACTTGGCAACAGTGGGCAGTGAAGGTTATCCTTGGCTAAAACCAAAGTAGCATAGTTGTAAACTCAGAGAGACAGAAAGAAATGGTTTATCTTACTTTCTCATGTTCATGAGAGAACACCTGAAAAATTCTCTTGGAAAATCTCCAGCCAGAAGTCATTATATAAATAAACTACTTAATAATATTTTGAAGACTATTAAAAACTAATACACAGGGTTTTGAGGGAATCCTTACAGTTGAAACTTACTCAGTTCATATTTGTGAATATTTTAAAATTTAAATCCAGTAAGTTCACATATTCAGACCTTTGTGCATGCAAGAATAGTCATAGATATGTTCAGGGTAAATCTTGCACACCTGGAGCAGTTCACTGCTCACCTGAAGTCAATTGTTTGTTGTTACCTTGCCATTTGTTTAAATCCCCAGTAGATTTACATGCACACATACTCACAATAAACAAGCAAACAAACAAACCCCTGTTAAAAATTTAATGTTTTTGAACAATGCACACTTAAAGTGAAGTCCAGTTTTCCCAATGTTCAGTCAGTATTACAGAACCCAGTGGGACCTCCAGCACATGTTACATGAACAGGACTGAACATGTAGCTGACCTGTTTCTTTACCCATGAAATTGTGTCCTTCCAAGATGATTAGTGTCACAACGGTCTGTGCTTCACCTCACTCTAGAAGACTTCAGAACAAACTTTATCTATAGTAAACATCCTTGTTAATTCCTGCTAGCACAACCTTGAGTAAGAGCAAAACCCAGAGTGTGCCAAATTGTTACTTTTTTTGTCTAACTCTTGCTAAGTTCCCAGAAGGGAGCCGGACCATTCTCAATGGTTCCCTGGGAGAGAGAACTATAGATGATCATATGTGTCTTTGCTAGAGGCATGTACAAAGAAATTGTTCGGGGGTTTCCAACACTGGAACTGTTCTGGAATTCTTTGAAAGAGTTCATAAGAATGCTGTGAATTAAACTATTTCAGGGCAGTTATCTGTATGAAAAGTGATGGGACATTCAAATCTCCTGCTGCTTTGACAGAGTTGATCTCCAGTATGACGCTGAGGGCACAGTCAGACATTCATTCTTGCTCTACAAAAGTGACACTTGTTGAAGGATGGAAGAGAGGCAACTTCTGTTTCACAGCTGCCCTCCAGCCATTCCTTTTCCTTTCCATTCAATATAAATCTGCATGCCTGCATCTCATAAGCAGAGAGACGGTAAGAGAAGAGAGAAACAGAGCTTTCATCTGGGTGGCAGATCCTTCTGTAGGTTCAAAGCCTAAGCTGGGTTCCAAGGCACAAGCTTTAAATGTGGTAGCATTTGGAGTCAGAAGTTGTTGAGGGTATCATGGCAATTGGAAAGAAACCTTATTCAACCTCAAAATGTTTAAATACACACTAAGCAAGGGAATTAACAATTTTGTGAAGATCTGAGCTGTATTTCACCTACTTGAGTAACAGATATTCTGTCTTGAAAGATCTGCAAAACAGTGAACCATGGACAGATATGCTGCATTACACTGCCTCCATCACAGATGTCAGAGTTACAAGATAAATGTTATAGAAAGTAACTTGTAAAATTAAAGAGTCTTATTCTGGTTGCAGCACAACAGAGGAGTGTGCACACTTTAGGCTCTGAAGCATTTCTCAGGTATTTGGAGACATATTCAACTTCTAGTATGGTCTTTAACAGCTCAGTGCATGTGGGCACTAATAACATGCCAATGCAAACCTTGCTGCAGCTAATTTCTGTAAACACTTGTACAAGAGAGCAGCAACAGTCCTGATGAATATTACTAATAATTAAGCATGTTTGAATGAACATATTATTTGAAGCTGCAAGCCTTGTTTTAAAGCTATGGAAACATGGTTTTAATGGTACCTTGATTTTTGTTTAAAATATGTTTTTCTGAAGAGACGTGATTTCTGAGCTTTTGCTGAATACTCACTTTTCCCCAAGATTTAGGTTCTTCTACTATAAACATATTAAAGCTGGTATGATCAATGATCATTGCTGCTTTAGAATATTCCTATCCTATTCTAGCAATGTGGCTCATTTTCACAGATAGCTGTCTTGAAAGTAGTGGGGGAAAAGATCTGTCCTGTGGAGTTCACAATACAGATGGATAAAATATTGCAGAGAAATAATTGCCCAAGGTGACACAGCTGAGCTGGAGCTGAAACCCAGCAATGTCCTTTGCACTGTCTTGCATGCCAGCTTTGCTTAGTCTCACTGAAATAGAATACCCCATTTTTACCTGCTTTGAAATGTTTTTTTCTGATACATCTTTCATAAAGAAGTCCATGGTTATATCACAGCCCTTCTTCTGCTGCTGCTGATGCATTACAAATGCTGAAATCCAGTCCCTTTTCCTATGGTGTTTTTCACCCCATAGAAATGCTTCTTTTGTTGCATTCCTTTCCCATTCTGTAGTCAAGATCCATAGTTATGGAATACCATAACGCTCATAGTTATGAGAACACCAGCTAAATAGAGCTTCCTGAAGAAAATGACAAGGCTGGGAAGACTAGATGGCTCAAGATGTTTAAAGAACGTATAATTTTTCTGCATAAATGGTTACTCATAATCTGATTATTTGGGCTGCATTAAAATAAGATACATTTATTAAGAGCCTGTATGGTTTAAAATTGTACAAACAATTTTGATAGAAATAAGAGTGCCTCATTTTCAAAGGCACTGGGAAATGGAAACAGTTGAGTTTTGTGGTTGGCACAGGTGGTATGCCCCTGTCTGCAGTTAGC
Organism: Onychostruthus taczanowskii; assembly: GCF_017590055.1. Classification (NCBI taxonomy): domain Eukaryota; kingdom Metazoa; phylum Chordata; class Aves; order Passeriformes; family Passeridae; genus Onychostruthus; species Onychostruthus taczanowskii. The sequence goes on from NW_024500450.1 coordinate 80,006, forward strand.
CTCAGCACATCAAATAAAGTAAGAATGTAGCAGGAGTCTTTTTAATTAATCTTCATGTTTACATTGGCCCTTTGGTTCTTTGTATGTTCGAGTATGTGAATGTACAAAGGAAATGCTGCACCTTAGTTAATACGTCATGTAGTGAGATTTTTGTCAGCCTAGCCTTTATGCTAGTTGTACTCACCGGTAATTTATTACAGACTTATTAAAAACTTCACTTTGAAGAATGTAATGACTCTATTTCAGCTTTATGTTTTGGTTTTCTGTGGGCTTGCATTTCTTAAAAACAATTTTAAGATCTGCATCAGTGAGATATCAAACAGAAAGAAGAAATTACCCATGAACACTTGGCTTAGTCACAAATATTTCTAGCCATCTGCATTTAGTTGTGCAGATGTTACAATCAGTAACATATATCAACTTATTCTAAGATATGTTACTATGAAAGTTATAGCATAGCTATTCCTTCTGTTTTCCCTTGGTTTTCTGTATATTATGTTCATAAGCTAAAGTATGCAGAATCCACAAAATGAACACAGCAGACTGTCCTCACCACTGCTGCAGAGTGGAAACACCGTCAAAATAGAAATAGCCCAACCATGATAATAGCCTGCTATTTTCATGTGCTCAAGAATGAAAAGCTTTTGCTGCCATGAGTGATGTAGATTAAGGAATCTGGAAGATTGCTGACACCTATAGCTGAACACAGCTTAGTTAAATGTAGCTGTACTAGCAAAAAAATTAAATAATCCTTTTGACACTATACAAAATTAGGTAGCAGAGACTAACCACTGCATAGTGCTTTATAAAAAACTTTTCAGCTACAGACCCATTTTAGCTGCTTTGTCTTCACACTGTGATATCACAGTAAAACTCCACAGGGCTGTTGGCATAAGACTGATAATAAAAATCTGTTGATTCCTGTTCAATATCACAAAATATATGCTAGAAAAGAAAATGTTAACTGTTTCTGAAGAATACATGTTCACTAGCAGAAAATTGTGGAAGAGATCTGTAAGCGTACCCTATCAATCACCTGAGGAGAAGGGAAATGCACTGTTATAAAAAGGAAGGTGCCAAATCATTTGCTTTCTTAGACAACTTTTAGCATCTCAGTGTGAGTGGAGAGAAGGGAACTCTGGTTCTTATTCAGCTTCCAGTGAGCTGTAAGGAAGAACACACACAGAAAAAGAAGTGTAGGGTCCTTCTAATGGTTTTCACTTCCCTTTTTAAAGTGAAAGTAATGAACTCAGTATGTCTTTGCTGAAAAGCAGATCACAGCTTACAAACATGGGTGGCCTTCTACCATGGAGTTACAGCAGTTATGGATGAAGGAGGTGTGATTTACATCACCTGTCTTAGACTTATGCAGAGCATTTTATGCTTCTCCACATGAGATCCTTGTCTCTAAGCTGGAATTGATGGATGTAACACTTGGTGGATAAGGATTTGGCTGGGTGGTTGCACTCAAAGAGTTGCGATCACTGGCTCAATGTCTGTGTGGAGACCAGTGATGAGTAATGTTCCTCAGGGATGTCCACTGGTGTCTTTGTTGGTGACACAGCCAGTGCACCCTCAGCAAGTTTGCTGGTGACACTGGGCTGTGTGGCACAGTCAACATGCTGCAGAGAAAGGGATGCCATCCAGAGGGACCTGGACAGGCTTCAGCCAGGGGTCTATGCAAATGTCATGAACTTCAACAGAGCCAAGTGCAAGATGCTGCGCCTGGGTTGGGGCAATACTAATCACAAACACAGACTGGACCAAGACTGGATTGAAACCAGCCCTGAGGAGAAGGAGTTGGGGTAGATGAGGGGCTGGACGTGACCCAGCAATGCTGGGTGCTGGCGGCACCCTAAGCCAATGTGTGCTGACAGTCTGTAAACCCAACCATATCCTGGGCTGCATCCAAAGCAGCGTGGCCAGCACGGAGAGACGGAGAGGGAGGGGATTCTGTCACTCTGGTCTGCTCTGGTGGGACACCCCCCCCCCCCCCCCCCCCCTGAACAGCCCACCTTTGTGTAAGGTTTTGGTTTCGGTTTCATTTTAATAAGCATATTGTTATGCTTATAGCATAAGTTGCTAATATTTCTTTGAAGTTGTTTGATTCAGTCTTGATCCTGTGTATTTGAATATGCTTATCTTATATTTCTCATGCTCCAATAAAGATTTGTTCATCAAGAATACTCATAAACCTAAGTAATTGCTCCAAGCATTAGCATCACAGCTTTCTTCATTCGCTGTGTTTCACTGTGACTTATTATTAATTGACTTCCTTTGTCAAAAATAAATCATGTTGTTTATTTTTGACAGTCCTGTTGGTATTTGACATTATTTCACTGTGGTAGGGCTGTCCTTATGTTTTTTCTAAAAAACAAAGTTGCTTAATTTGTTTTAAATTCCTCTTCTCCTGAACTTCTAATTGATATTTTTTCAAGTGGCTTGGCTTATGTCCTTGTTTTGGAAAGTTTTATTTCTTTATTTTACTTTGTGTTTGCTTGTTTTGTTTGTGGGTTTGTTCCTTTGGATTTTTAACATTTTTCTGGTTTATTACTGTTTTTCAAATAATGTTCAGATAAGTGCTGCAGACAGCTTAGAACATATTCTCACAATTTTTCTTTGACCTGTTCATTAGAATACCACATAGATCAGAAGATAGTAATTCTGACTGCTGGTTTATTTCCTGTCTTTTCCCTTTGATCTATAAAATAACTGCTCTATAAGATGGCCTCTCAGGCAATTCTTTGTGAAGAAAGTGTGCCTTTTCCCAGAGAGGTTTCTTCATGGATCAGAAGGCTGAAGCTGTTGGCCTCACCCAGTGGAAGTGTTCACAGCCTGAATTTTCCCTGGAACTGTGGCTGGAAGAGTTGACAGCTGTGTGGATGCGTAGTAGCAGGAAACATTTGGCTGATCAAGCAGTGCTTTGCCTATCATTAGGGAAAACTTTGTCTGATATTAACAAGAACATCTCTTCGTTTAGAAACACCTGCTCCTGGTGAACCTTCTGAATGGCGCTGCATGGTGCATCAAATGGCTGTGGGTATTTCACACACAGCATTATGTGTCTCTGTGTGTGTGTGTGTGTGTGTGTGTGTGTGTGTGTGTGTGTGTAGGGGGAAGTTTTTCTTTGCAGTAACTTGTTCTCACTTTCTTCTAGGAAAAAACGAAACTGGTACAGGCACAGTTTTCTTCTCTGCCAGATGCCCTACCTCACTGAGGTAATTAGCTTTATTTTCTCAGGTTTGCATGCTCAGAATAAAATTAGGCTATTTGTTTAAGTAGCAAATGTCAGGATAAATCCTATACTGGCCTGTACTTCGCTGAATGCAGTTACTAGTTGAGTCACTTGTTCATTTACACAATAGGATTACATAGGATGCCTTTTCATCATGGAGTATTGCTCCTAATTTTTATAGCATGAGCAAGAACAAGACATATGTTGGCACATAAAAATAAGAAAGATCTAATACTCAGAATCTGCAGGAGTGCTACAAAGGAGTGATTCCACTTCGGAAAAAAGTGTGTTAAAGACGGACTAGTTTACTGATCCTGCAGCCTTTCCTTGTGCACATATTTTTATACTCATTCTCATTATTTCAAAGACCAAGTTTAAGACAAACACAAATACACATGTACCTGTATAATGCAAAGCCCCAAGCAAAAGTTTCTCTTTCTCCTCACTCAGTTTGATGGCTTGTTCAAATTTGCAGTGCACTAGCACTCAAGTTGGAGTTTCACTTTCAATAAGGAATTCTCAACAACTTTCAGGACTGGATCTTAACAGGGCTGAATGATTTGGTAGCTAGCATAGAGTCTTCCAATGTTCCATTTGAAGCAGTATAAGCAACAGAAAACTCCAATAATCTAATAACTACTAATCACTAATAATTAAAAAGAAGACGAAAGCTGGCATTTACCTGATCCCTGCTGTTTTTTATAGAGTAGTAAGGCTTTGAGAAAATGTATCAGTGGAACCAAGACATGCAGAATGAAAGTCTTAACAGCGGCATCTTGAGAGGAAAGGTAGAAAGAACCTGCACTCTGCTATTTGCACAGCAAGTCTGGTATTGTCAGTACAAATCTGCAGAAGTACAAGGAGACATGAGAAAAGCCAAAATGACAAAGACTGGGTTACTGTAGGAGCTAAGCCTCTAGCCACAAGTATTCTCATTCATAGATGACTGACTTAGAATTGTTCTGAGTTACCACGAACATTTGTATTTAGCAAGTGACTCAATATCAAGTGGTAAATTGTAAAGGATTGATCTTCCCTCTGCTGCTTAAGGATTTAAGAGCTACATGGGAAAACTCCAGCCCACTTTGATGCTCATCAGCTTGTTCAGACACAGACTGAAGTGCAATCCTTACACGTCTGTTTTCACTGGATATTAGCTCAAGTGACTGGCACACAGACAGAGACAGGCAGTAGCAGACAGATTGTGAAGTTGCTGAACTGTGCTATATTTATCTCAGTATTTCTTCAATATATGATACCATGTTTCATGGTTCATAGAGATACCCTACACAGAGATGATCCATGTATGATAATTTCCTAGGTCATCGTAGAGGCTGTGTGAGACAGGACTGTGTCTGTCATTTAGGAAATATGCAGAAGTAAGTGGTAAGTAAATTCAGTGGGCAGGTTGACTGCTTGAACAAAAGAGGTGCTATTCCTTTAATTTATATTCCTAGCAGGGTAAGGACCAAAAGTTTCAGCAATGTTCAGAAAGTGAAATGAAACATGGACTGTGAGCAGCTTTGAAGTAAAGGAGCTGTGGTTAAGCTAAAACATTGCCTGTTTTAGCTTAACCTGTTGGAAAGAAGTCACATCAGCTAATGTCCAACTACTGCAGTACAAGGCACAGTAAATTGAAGGTAAACTGTATGGGTTCAGCAGTTGCTCTTCAAGCACGAAAGGAAAAGTCCCTGGCCCTTTACAGAAGACATGAGGAAGGTAGGAACCCTCTCAACAATCCAAGCTTAGGAAACAGAAATTACAGGTGTTAGTGAATATTTGAAAAAGTTTGAAAACTGAGATAACTTATTTCTTATCAGAGAGAAATTATTGCAAGGAAGATTTTAAAATAAATCATCAGTGTTTGAATGCAGGTAACTGAGAACAGCTATTGGTGACATCCTGCTGCCTTTACCCCTCAGCAATGTGTGTAGTTTGTCTTTATATAAACTCTCATGACCTATTGTTGGTGTTTCAGTAGAAACCAACCTATTTCTATACCTCTACAAGCGGTGCCTATTCTTTGCTTTCTCTTGCCCTTTTTTGCATGCTCAGTCAGGTGCTCATGGCAGAGATCCTAGATCCTGCTGCCACCTGAACACGTGGAGGTACCCATGTCTCCAGCCACAGACCCATGCCAATGTGGCAACAAAAGGAGATAATTCTTCCTACACTAAAGGCAAGGCTGATGAGAATACATCTGTCTGAGTTCAGGAGACCAGTGGTTTAAATTAGATTGATTTGACTGAGTATGAGAGACTCCTCAACCCCAGCGTTTGTGAACACCTGCAGTAACAAATCTGCTATAGACAAGACACCTAGTCAGTCATGGATAATGACCCCAATGGCAGGCATGCTCGAAGCAACTGGAAAAGCAGCTCTCCTGTCCAGAGGCTTCTTAAAGGGTTCCTCCTTCAGAGGCTCTCTTCTGAAACACCACAATGAGATTGTCTGCGTGGGTTTTTTAAAAAATGTGACAGTCATGCTTTGATTCAATGCAAGATCTGTGTGGCAATAAATCTCTCCAACTACCATTAACATTATTTTTCATCAGAAGGGCAGTGGTGTTGACATAAATAGGGCAGGAGATCTTTCTCCTTTTTAATGCCTTTCTTAAAGAGATTCAGCTCAGGTGGGGAGAAATCGACGGGTCGCGCCCACGCCGCCGCTGTCCCCAAGAGTGGCAGGGAGGAGGAGGGTGATGCAGCTCTGTCCGCTGGTCTGCAGGCAGAGCTGGGGACTGCGTCCTCACGGGGGATTCGCAGATTCCTGCTTTTCCGTCCAACGCTCCGGGTCCCCTCCTTAGTGAACATCCTTTGAGGTCAGGGTGTGAAGCAAAAAGGATCCAAGCAGGCACTGGACTTCACGCTCATCCTTAGACATCCCCTAGGGTCCCCTAATTCTATATTGGTTCGTTGTTTTTAGGGGTTTGGAGGAGTGCATTTCTCATTTGCATACGTGGTCCCAGGCCACTCCTATTCTCCTGGGCTGTGTCTCCAGGTGTAGCTCCGGGGCAAGCACCAGGGAGGACAATGGCTAAATCACCAACCATTAACGGGTAATTAAAGAACTCTTTAACAATTAAGCTAATTTAACAGCAACTGGCCCCACCAGTTTTTAGCTCTGTAACCTTAAACAAAAAAATAGATATCTTTTTATTCATAACAGTGTGGCAGACAGGAGCAAAGTTTCCTCTTTTAGAAAAAACCTTTCCTTTGGAACTTGCCTCACCATAGTGATTGCCAAAAGAATCACAGTCTTCAGTGTTATGAATAAAAATATACCTA
>NW_024500451.1:0-1039 GCF_017590055.1 Onychostruthus taczanowskii
TCCTCCCGGAGCTCTCTCAGCGCCGCGGCCGCCGCCCCCCTGACCGCGCCCTCGGGGTCTCCCAGCCCGGCCCGCAGGGCCCCCAGCACCGCCCCCAGGTACCTGCGGCCACGCCCACTCCATTCAGGCCACGCCCACTTTCATTTTAGCCACGCCCACCCCGTTTGAGCCGCACCCACACGCCTTAAATGGCACCCGGCCCAGATTAAGCCACGCCCACAATAATTTAGGCCACGCCCACCACTACAGGCCACGCCCACTGCAGGTTAAGCCACGCCCACCACACATAGTTTGGATTAACCACACCCACAAGCCGTAAGCCACGCCCACAACTCCATAAAAGGCTTAAACCCTGCCCATATGGTTTAGGCCACACCCACTGCCTTTAAGCCCCGCCCACAAACCCATAAAAGGGTTTAAACCCCACCCACTATGCTAAGCCACGCCCACAAACCCTTAAAAGGCTTTAAACTCCACCCACAACTCATTAAAATTCCACAAGCCACGCCCACAACACTATACAATGCTTTAAGCCCCACCCACAGCCTGTAAACCCCGCCCACAACCCCATAAAAGGCTTTAAACCACGCCCACAATGCCAATAAAGGGTTTTAACCACGCCCCTTTCCTTCAAGCCCCACCCACAGCCTTTAAGCCCCGCCCACAACCCCATAAAAGGCTTTAAACCCCACCCACAGCCTTGAAACCCCGCCCTTTTTCCCATAAAAGGCTTCAAACCCCGCCCTCTTTGCCATAAAAGGCTTTAAACCATCCATTTCCATATATGGTATGAAGCACCGCCCCTTGCCCTGAAGCCCCGCCCATTTTTGCCCATATAAGGAGCTCACCGCTGCCGCAAGGCGGCCCCGCAGCCGCGCGCGATCGCCGCCAGCGCCAACAGCGCCCCCTTGCGGCCGCCGGCGCACGGGCCGCGGGCCGGCCCCTCCAGGAGCGGCAACTTCCGGGTCCGGCCCGACCCCAAAATCGCCGGAATTTCACCCAAAAAACGAGAGGGGTGAGGGGGAAAGAGGGGGGGGAA
>NW_024500452.1:0-1039 GCF_017590055.1 Onychostruthus taczanowskii
GGGTGGATCCCGAATCCCAGGAAATTTTTGGTGGATCCCAAATCCCAGAGTGGATCCCACGCCCCGGGGTGGATCCCAATGCCAGGGTGGATCCCGAATCCCGGGAAAATTGGGGTGGATCCCGATCCCAGACCCTGGGGTGGATCCCAGATCCCAGGGCGGAGCCTGGATCACGGGGTGGATCCCAGACCCCGGGGTGGATCCCGATCCCAGCGCGGATCCTGAACCCCAGGGAGGATCCCAAATCCCCGGGGATTTGGGATCCTCCCTGGGGTTCAGGATCCGCGCTGGGATCGGGATCCACCCCGGGGCGTGGGATCCACTCTGGGATTTGGGATCCACCAAAAATTTCCTGGGATTCGGGATCCACCCTGGGATCTGGGATCCACCCCGTGATCCAGGCTCCGCCCTGGGATCTGGGATCCACCCCAAATCCCCGGGGATTTGGGGTGGATCCCAGATCCCAGGGTGGGTCCCAATCCCGGGATGGATCCCAGACCCCGGGGTGGATCCCGATCCCAGCGCGGATCCTGAACCCCAGGGAGGATCCCAAATCCCCGGGGATTTGGGGTGGATCCCAGATCCCAGGGTGGAATCCCAGATCCCAGGGTGGATCCCGGGTCTCAGGGTGGATTCCCAAACCCCGGGGCGGATCCCAGACCCCAGGGTGGGTCCCAATACCGGGGTGGATCCCAAATCCCAGGAAATTTGGGGTGGATCCCAAACCCTGGGGTGGATCCCGAACCCCGGGGTGGATCCCGAACCCCAGGGAGGATCCCAAATCCCTGGGAATTTGGGGCAGATCCCAGATCCCAGGGCGGATCCAGACCCTAGGGTGGATCCCAATCCCGGGGTGGATCCCAAATCCCAAGAAATTTGGGGTGGGCCCTGATCCCAGAGTTGATCCCGGACCCTGGGGTGGATCCCAGATCCCAGGGGGGATCCAAAGCCCAGGGGGGGATCCCGAATCCCAGGAAAATTGGGGTGGCTCCCAGTCCCCGGGTGGATCCCGAATCCTGGTGTGGGTCCTGATCCCAAT
>NW_024500453.1:0-1039 GCF_017590055.1 Onychostruthus taczanowskii
ATAGGAGAAAACAATGAACACAAAAAACACAATGATAAACAGACACGAACTGCAATGAGCCCAAAATCTCTGAGGTGGGATTTGGAGCAGGAGAGTTTCAGGATTTGTGGAATTTTACAGAACTGGCTCAGGGCATTGCCATAGCACAGGAGCAGGGAAAATATATTGGCTGTGAGCAGCAGAGCAGTGAAAAAGGCACTGGCCCAGGCAGCTGCTGCCATGTGGGCACAAGCTCTGCTGCCCAGGAGGGTCCCGTAGTGCAGGGGTTTGCAGATGGACACGTAGCAGTCGTAGCATATGATGGTCAGGAGGAAATACTCTGCTCCCATGAAGAACATAAAGAAAAAGAGCTGAGCAGCACATCCTGTGTAGGAGATGTTGCTGGTGTCCCAGAGGGAATTGTGCATGGCTTTGGGGACAGTGGTGCAGATGGAGCCCAGGTCGCTGAGGGCCAGGTTGAGCAGGAAGAAGAACATGGGCGTGTGCAGGTGCTGGCCGCAGGCTACGGCGCTGATGATGAGGCCGTTGCCCAGGAGGGCAGCCAGGGAGATGCCCAGCAAGAGGCAGAAGTGCAGGAGCTGCAGCTGCCGCGTGTCTGCCAGTGCCAGCAGGAGGAAGTGGCTGATGGAGCTGCTGTTGGACATTTGCTGGGGCTGCACATGGGGACCTGCTCATGGGCAAAAGGACAGTGAAGAGGTAGAGGAGATGCCTGTAACCAAAATCAAAGCCATTTCTAATATGTCCTCCTTTGTAACACACTGACAAGGTCTTGAGTTTTTTGGAGTTCTGACATTTTCTTTATATGCTCCCCTATATCTCTTGTGCTATTCCTGGATACAAGAAGCCCTCAGCATTTTTTATGCACTCAGGGTGAACAAAGAAAGTTCTGTGAGTCAAAGTGGAAACGGGGGAGATGGTCTGTCACTTCATTCTGTTTTGAGTTTCTCTGGGCTTTTACTTTTCTGAAATATGGGATCTTCGCACCCTCAATTTTTCCTGAAAAATCCTCAGATACAGCTGAGAGCAGATGGATCCCCCA
>NW_024500454.1:0-1038 GCF_017590055.1 Onychostruthus taczanowskii
GTCACCACACGGTAGTAGTCCTCAAAAGATTTCTCCAGTCTAAACGGGATACCCTCGTCGAGCGAGCAGCGCACCTCGCCGTTAGCCCCCGAGTCCCGGTCCTGCACATGCAAAAGGGCCACGACTGTTCCCGACGGCGCATCTTCTGAAATTTCGCTCAGTGCCGACCGCATCGAAATATCTGGCACATTGTCGTTAACATCTGTCACACAGACCACGACTTTTGTCGTGTCAAAAAGAGCTCCCCCATCGTGTGCCTGCACCTCTAGTTCATAGGAAGCACCATCCTCAAAGTCCAGGCCCTGTAACAGGGTGATCGCTCCCGTGTTGTCGTCCAGCTGGAATGTCTGGGAGGCTTTCTCTGTGATTTTCTGAATCGAATATTTCACCTGTCCATACAACCCCTCGTCGGCGTCCGTGGCCGTGACAGTGACGAGGACAGAGCCCACGGGCACGTCCTCGGGCACACGCACCGTGTACTCGGCCTGGCTGAACACGGGCGCGTTGTCGTTCGCGTCCAGCACCGTCACGCGGATCCGAGCCGTGCCCGTCCGTGCCGGATCGCCGCCGTCGCTCGCCCTCAGCACCAGCTCGTGAAACGCCGCCTCCTCCCGGTCCAGCGCCTTGGCCAGCACCAGCTCGGGACGCTGATCGCCGCCGGGGCCCGTCTGCACGGCCAGCGAGAAGTGCTCGTCGCCGCTCAGCTCGTAGCTCTGCAGAGAATTCCGGCCCGAGTCCGGGTCATGAGCCTCGGAGAGGGGAAATCTCGAGCCTGGCGCTGTCATCTCGCTCATTCTCAGTTCTTTTTCTGCCTGTCGAAAGCTGGGCGCGTTGTCATTAATGTCCGTGATTTCCACTTGGATCCCGTAAACCTGCATCTGTCCCTCCACTATCAGCGCACATCGCAGCACGCAGTGCTGCACTTCCTCGCAGAGCTGCTCTCTGTCGATCCTCGCCGCTGTCACTAAATGTCCCGTCTTCTCGTGCAGAGCGAAATGCTCCATACTACCTTCAGAAACAATGCGGACGCCTCGATCT
>NW_024500455.1:0-1038 GCF_017590055.1 Onychostruthus taczanowskii
TTTCCCGCCATTTCCTGTCACTTTCCCTCAATTTCCCGCCATTTCCTGTCACTTTCCCGCCATTATCTGTCCATTTCCCTCCACTTCCCACCATTTCCCGGCCCTTTCCCGCCATTTTGTGTCCATTTCCCGCCATTTTTTGTCAGTTTCCTGCCCTTTCCCGCCATTTCCTGCCGTTTTCCCTCCTTTTTTGTGTCAGTTTTCCCGCCATTTCCTGTTAATTTCCTGCCATTTCGTGTCAATTTCCTGCTGTTTTCTCTTGGTTTCCCGCCATTTTGTGTCATTTTCTCTCCATTTCATGTCCATTTCCCGCCACTTCCTGTCCTTTTCCCATCATTTTCTGTCACTTTCCCGCCATTTCTTGTCAATTCCTGTCACTTTCCTGCTATTTCCTGTCAATATCCCGCCATTTCCCGTCACTTTCCCACTATTTCCTGTTCATTTCCTGCCATTTCCTGTCCATTTCCCGCCCTTTCTTGTCAATTTCCCACCATTTCCCGGCCCTTTCCCGCCACTTCCTGCCTCTTTCCCGCCATTTCCTGTCCATTTCCCGTCCATTTCCCATCACTTCCCCGCCATTTCCCGCCATTTTCCAAATTCTCTCCTCATTCCTCCTCCATTTTCCCCCCATTTCCCCTCGTTTCTCCCCCATTTCCCCACATTTTCCATCCTATCCGCTTTTCTCCCCATTTCCCCATTCCCCTCCCTCATCTTCCCCATTTTCCCCTTATTCCCATCCATTCCTGCCATTTCCTGTCCATTTCCCGCCATTTCCCATCCACTTCTCTCCATTTCCCGCCATTTCCCTCCATTTCCCGCCATTTCCTGTCCATTTCCCGCCATTTCCTTTCACTTTCCCATCATTTCCTGACACTTTCCCGTCACTTTCCCGGCATTTCCCATCACTTTCCCGCCATTACCCGCCTCTTTCCCGCCATTTCCTGTCACTTTCCCATCCATTTCGCGCCATTTCCCGTCCATTTCCCGCCCTTTCTTGTCAATTTCCCGTCACTTTCCCGCCATTTTCCTGTCCATTTC
>NW_024500456.1:0-450 GCF_017590055.1 Onychostruthus taczanowskii
CGGCCGAGGGGCTCTCGAAGGGGGGGTGCCCGGCCAGCAGCTCGTAGCACAGCACCCCCAGGCACCACAGGTCCACCTTCTCGTCATGGCCGCCGCCCTCCACCATCTCGGGGGGCAGGTAATCCAGCGTGCCGCACAGCGTGCGGCGCCTGAGGGGTTAAACGGGCTCAGACACACACCTGGGCACACCTGGGCACACCTGGGCACTCACCTGTGCCAGGTAATCCAGCGTGCCGCACAGCGTGCGGCGCCTGAGGGGTTAAACGGGCTCAGACACACACCTGGGCACACCTGGGCACACCTGGGCACTCACCTGTGCCAGGTAATCCAGCGTGCCGCACAGCGTGCGGCGCCTGAGGGGTTAAACGCACACCTGGGCACACCTGGGCACACCTGGGCACTCACCTGTGCCAGGTAATCCAGCGTGCCCCACACCGGGGGGCGGCTGCG
>NW_024500456.1:507-1038 GCF_017590055.1 Onychostruthus taczanowskii
CGCACAGCGTGCGGCGCCTGAGGGGTTAAACACGCACCTGGGCACAGCCCAGGTGTGTCTCACCTCTCATAGATTAGCCCAGGTGTGTCTCACCTGGCCCAGGTGTGCCCAGGTGTGTCTCACATGGCCCAGGTGTGCCCAGGCGTGTCTCACCTGGCCATAGGTGTGCCCAGGTGTGTCTCACCTGGCCCAGGTGTGTCTCACCTCTCCCAGGTGTGCCCAGGTGTGGCTCACCTGGCCCAGGTGTGTCTCACCTCTCCCAGGTGTGCCCAGGTGTGTCTCACCTGGCCCAGGTGTGTCTCACCTCTCCCAGGTGTGCCCAGGTGTGTCTCACCTGGCCCAGGTGTGCCCAGGTGTGTCTCACCTGGCCCAGGTGTGCCCAGGTGTGTCTCACCTGGCCCAGGTGTGCCCAGGTGTGTCTCACCTCTCCCAGGTGTGCCCAGGTGTGTCTCACCTGGCCCAGGTGTGCCCAGGTGTGTCTCACCTGGCCCAGGTGTGCCCCACGTGTGTCTCACATGGCCCAGGTGTGCC
>NW_024500457.1:0-1037 GCF_017590055.1 Onychostruthus taczanowskii
CAGGCAACTTTGAATAAAGCATTGGGGAATCTGTAATTGTAAAATAGAAAATGTAGTCACTGATAATGTTTTTCTTTTCTTCCTTTATAAAAAATAGATGAAAAATTGAAACTCCTGAAGAGTTTGGAAAGGAATTTTGAATATTCAGAAGAGGACAAAAAGTCTGAAAACTCCTCCCAGGAGTCCATGGATGAATATACACAAGGTAAAGAGGATTTATTTTATTTTCCCTGATACATAATTTAGTCTGACTGCATGTTTGTAAGGATTGACATAGGAGATGTGGCAGGTCTGTAGAGCTCTGAATAAAGTAATAAATTGTGCAAAAGAGAGATCATAGAAAGTTATCAGTACCTGATTCATAATCAGCAAAATAGTGGCTGCCACCCACTCTTGTGGAAGTTGGTTTCAGAAACGTAGAAATCTGCTGCAAGATTCCTTCCCCAAATGGAAGATCCTAACTTCTCTCTACAGCCCTTTATACAAGTCAATCCAGCTTCAGGTTTTGCTGACTTTCACCTGTTCAGCCAGCTTTGAAGGGAGCTGTGAGTCAAAAGCAGCCCATAGTGATCCTTGCATTTCAAAGCCTTGATTTTTACCTTCATATGGTTATATTATGAGCAAACAACTACAGTGCTGTTGTTTCTGATGCTGCTAGCACATTTTTCTTTACTCTGATGAACAAATACTTTCTCCTGTCTAGACAGTGATGAGGAAGATTTAGGAAGACAGAAGACTGAAGGCCAGTTACTTGGAGGTAGGACAAAGTGACAGCAGTATTGGCTTTTACTAGAGACAACCAATATAAACCAAAAATGAATTATTTCTTTTTATTCTTTGGGTTGGCTGTTGGACAAAGGTATATTAACATGTGTAGATATAAAAGAAAGATGAGTCAGAATTTTGCTGCAGGAAAGATATTTCCTACAAGATGAAGCTCAACTAATGCTGACACTCAGCTATGCCCTGTGCTCAGAGTTGAACCAGGAAAACTGCAGAATCTGCTGTTGTGGGAGGAGTTCTGCTGCCTGGGTCTG
>NW_024500458.1:0-1037 GCF_017590055.1 Onychostruthus taczanowskii
GGGGGACGCCTCTGCCACCAGGTCCCAAAATTTCCATTTTCCCAAATTCCCAGCTTTTTCCAAAAAATTATTCCGAAATTCCCAGGTTTTTCCAAAAAAATTATTCCCTAAATTCCCACGACTTCCCCCCAAAATTCTGATTTTTTCCCTCCAAATTCCTGTGACTTTCACCCAAATTTGGATTTTTTTCCCAAAAATTCCCAGATTTTTCCCCAAAATTCTGACTTTTTTCCCCAAAATTCCATTTTTCCCAAACTCCCAGGATTTTCCCAAAAAATTCCCACGATTTCCCCCCAAATTCTGATTTTTTTCCTCCAAATTCCTATGAATTTTATCCATTTTTGGACTTTTTCCCCCAAAATTCCCAGATTTTTCCCCTCCAAATTCTGACTTTTTTCCCAAAAAACCTCAATTTTTCAAAAAATTCCCTGGATTCTCCCCAAAATTATTGGGATTTTTAACAACATTTTCCCCCAAATTCCAGTTTTTCCCCCAAAATTCCCAGATTTCCCCCCAAAATTCCCAGATTTTTCTCCCCCAAATTCTGACTTTTTTCCCAAAAATTCAAATTTTCCCAAATTCCCAGGATTTTCCAAAAAAATTCCCACGATTTCCCCCAAAATTCCGATTTTTTCCCTCCAAATTCCTGTGACGTTTACCCAAATTTGGATTTTTTTCCCAAAAATTCCCAGATTTTCCCCCCCCAAATTCTGACTTTTTTCCCCAAAATTCCATTTTTCCCAAACTCCCAGGATTTTCCCAAAAAATTCCCACGATTTCCCCCCAAATTCTGATTTTTTTCCTCCAAATTCCTATGAATTTTATCCATTTTTGGACTTTTTCCCCCAAAATTCCCAGATTTTTCCCCTCCAAATTCTGACTTTTTTCCCAAAAAACTCAATTTTCCCAAAATTCCCTGGATTCTCCCCAAAATCATTGGGATTTTTCCCACATTTTCCAATTTTTCCCCAAAATTCCCATTTTTTCCCCATTTTCCCACCTGGGACAGTGAAGGGCTCGGTGAGGCCGCAGCCCCA
>NW_024500459.1:0-1037 GCF_017590055.1 Onychostruthus taczanowskii
GCACCACATGTGCAGATAAAGCTCTGAAGTAGGTTATCTCCTTGATAGCACTGAAGGCAAATTTCTCTTTCCACAGCAATCCAGTAGAAATGTTGCCAATACAACCTTTCCTACTTATGGAGATAATAGTAATGAATAAAAGGACTATCATGACTGTATAATAGTTTAAAATACAGCTTTGTCTCTCTTGACATCTGCATAGACTAAATGAGTTGTTGAAGGATTTGAGCAGTTTTACAGAGTATATTAAGTTTCAGGACTTACACACAAAAAAATATTCATTTGGTTGCATGTTGAAATGCAGAGCCAACAATAACTTTGGGATTTATTAAAAGCAGGCCACTGTTTTAATGGGAAAATATTTTTATGCTATGAGCAGAAATGACTTTTTTATAAGTCTTGTAAAAACTCAAAGAAGAGCAGTGAAGATTCTTGTGATAGATGAATTTTGCTGCTCTTGAGTCAATTACTATAATAAAATATTTGTTTTGAAATGGACACAACACCTGTTTCATTTACTAGAAGGAAAACTAGGACTATATTTACTATTTTATGTAGAAAGAGGCCATAAAAAATAAAGAAGAGCAGGTGTTAATTGATGCTCTGTGACGTGCTGCTTGTGAGTATCTTGAAATTGCCCATTTGCAATAGAACCGTCAGCTACCTGGCAAGATTTCGGTAATACAGTAAATTATTACTACAGATTGTATTTCACTCAGTCTGTCACACTGCATTAGGCTGCCACTGTAGTGGCTCTCTTGGAACTGCCCTTTTGTCTGGATTTCTCCTGATATACAGCAAAGTTTCCAACCACACTGAGACAGGGGTTTTAGTGCATGGCTTTGCTCAGGCAAACTGTTACACCCCCAGTGTGCCTGTGAGGAGGTTCCCTTCCCAACACTGGAGCTGGGTGATGGAGATTTGTGCCCACTACTGAACCACTTGCTGAAAATATCCACAATGAGCCTTGGCTGGTCTCTGTTCTCGATTCCAAATCCAGTTTTTCAAAATGTCGGAAAGGAAAGGAAAGGAAAGGA
>NW_024500460.1:0-1036 GCF_017590055.1 Onychostruthus taczanowskii
TTTTGGGCTGATTCTGGGTGGATTTTTAAAGATTTTTCAGGCGATTCTGGGTGAATTTTTAAAGGATTTTTGGGCTGATTTTGGGTGAATTATTAAAGAACTTTTGGGCTGATTCTGGGTGAATTTTTAAAGATTTTTTGGGCTGATTCTGGGTGGATTTTTTAAGGAATTTGGGTTGATTCTGGGTGGATTTTTTAGGGATTTTTGGGGTGATTCTGGGAGAATTTTTAAAGAATTTTTGGGCTGATTCTGGGTGAATTTTTTAGGGATTTTTGGGGTGATTCTGGGTGGATTTTTAAAGAATTTTTGGGCTGATTCTGGGTGAATTTTTTAGGGATTTTTGGGGTGATTCTGGGTGGATTTTTCAGAGATTTTTGGGCTGATTCTGGGTAAATTTTTAAAGATTTTTTGGGTGATCCTGGGTGGATTTTTCAGGAATTTTTGGGGCGATTCTGGGTGAATTTTTTGGGGTTTTTGGGGTGGTTCTGGGTGGATTTTTGGGTCGATCCCGGGTGGATTTTCTCAGGGATTTTTGGGTCAATCCTGGCTGTATTTTGGGGGGATTTTTGGGGTGCACCCACCCAGGCAGGGGCTCCCTGCTCCAGTTAATGGTGAAGGCAGAGCCGTCCTGGGGCCGCGTTTGGGGGGATTTTGGGGCTGATTTTGGGGATTTTGGGGCTGATTTTGGGGCTGATTTGGGGGATTTTGGGGCTGATTTTTGGTCAATCCCGGGCGGATTTTCTCGGGGATTTTTGGGTCGATCTTGGGGGGGTGGGGATTTTGGGGCTGATTTTGGGTCAATCCGGGGCGGATTTTCTCGGGGATTTTTGGGGCTATCTGCACAGATTTTTGGGGGGATTTTTTGGGGTGCACCCACCCGGGCAGGGGCTCCCTGCTCCAGTCGATGGTGAAGGCAGAGGGGCCTCATTTGGGGGGATTTTGGGGCTGATTTTGAGGTGATTTTTGGGTCAATCCCGGGCGGATTTTCTCAGGGATTTTTGGGTCGATCCTGGCTGTATTTTTGGGGGGATTTTTT
>NW_024500461.1:2741060-2831078 GCF_017590055.1 Onychostruthus taczanowskii
TTCCCCCCCCCCCCCCCCCCTTTATATTAATTTAATTTTCCACTTTAACGTAATGGAAAAGAAAACGTTTGCACATAATGGCACAATCAACCTCTGCTGGAAGGTTACCTTGTACTTCACTATTCCCCAAAAACTCATTTACCATGTCAAGTTTTTTGCCAGCTAAAGTAAATATACTCTAATTAATTTGTACTTAACAGTATGCTTCACACTGATAGACAGCTAGTTAAGAATCATAAAAGTGTCGTGAACAAAAAGTTGAGAACTCTTTTTCCATTGGTCAGAGTGCTAAAAATGATACATCCATAAATGAATGCAAATTTTACCTTTTAGTTTAGTAAGCTGACATGGTTTATAACTCATCTGATTTGCAATATAAATTTCCAGATTACAGCAATGAGTCTAAAATATCTAAAAAGATTGCTGTGATTACAGAAAGGCTTCAGGAAGACAGAAAGAATACAAGTTTTCCTCTCCCTGTGGAACATGGAGAAATGGAAAGGCTTGAAACAAAACAACCAAATGTCAGGCTTTCAGGTTCTGACTTCTTATGTTACATTCCAGAGTTAAAAACACCCCACAAACCAACAAACAAAAAACATGCCCTGTTAAAGGAAACCTTAAATCATGTCTTAATTTTTTTTCCCTTTTATATGCATAAAGAGCTTTGTCTGGAAACTGTTAAAGATCTTCCATAACTATTCACATATTTTGTCCAATATATTTACTTGGATCCAAGATGAAGAGGATTCATTTTTAAAAAGTTGAATATGGGGCTTTATTGTAAATCAGACTATTTATTTGATACTTGGAAATATTTTTCATGTTGGTATGATTATCTGCATGTGTTGTGGTTGCATATTTATCACTAATGCCTTATAAAACAATTATTTAGTATAAGCTTCAAATATATAATATATGATGAATATTCTTTCTAATCCAAAAGAACAGTGTAATTTTATCTTGCAGAAGAAATCTTTTTTATTAGAGGCATGAATTTTTTTATAGTACCAAAATTATTTTGAATTCATCACTCTTTGTTGTACTGAGCAATTTATATTATCTTCCTAATTAATTTTAAAAGCAATTCAATTTTATCCCTCTGTGTGAAAAAAAAAAAAAAAAAAAAAAAAAAAAAAAAAAAAAAGGCAAGTTTGAATTACTTGTTTATTTGGAGTGGCGAAAACAGCTGGGAAGCATATAAAGCAACTTGAAATGATTTTACTTATTAGCTCTCTCGATGGAGTCTACCATTTTAGAATATATTTATCAGGTACTGTATTGGATTATGCGCTGATCCTATAAACACTGATCTGAATAAAGAAATGCATATTCTGGCTGAGAAGGGTAAAAGTTGAGATAGGGCAAACAAGAAAAATAACAATTATAGAGATTTATAACCAGAAAGTTATACTTAGTAGTGTGATTCAGATTACAAATTTTATAAAAGATCTAAAAGGTATGCTAACTTAGAAAAGTGTGTGGGTTGAGTTATAAGAGCAGCTCAAGTGCTGTTAGTATAGCACTGAAGATAACATAGAAATAAATTCAGGACAGTCTGAAAATGTACAGCTGAGGAAGGTCAGTAGATGCAAACAGAGATGTGGGCCATTTCCCTGCTCAGTACTGAAGGCAGCCATTTTATGTTTGTCCATAAAATGAGAACAAATGGGTAGAAAAAGTTTGGTATGATAGAAAGACAGAAATGTAACATCTCCCATATCACTTCTGCAAAGTCCACTGGAGAGAGTCAATGCATAGAAGTTCATGTTGTATATATAAATTTTCTCTATCATCTGCTAGAAGAAAAAGGTATCGCAGCATGAATATCACGTATCCACAAAACTCAAAAAGGGCTCACATATAAGCAGCACAGACTTAAATTATTTGGAGAAGATGGAGAGAAAGGTGAACCATCAGTCCAGGTTGTTGGAATAGCCCCTTCAGATAGATTCTAGAACTTCTGGAAGTTCTCCACTATAAGTTGTGAATGTAAGTACTTTTCTAAGTAATAGTTTGGTCCTTACCGACTCAACTGGAAAATGGCGATGGAGGTCCCTCCTCTTACAGTGAGTTGCAGTGCGTCTGACTCAGTACTTTAAGCAACAGAAGAGTTGGCCCAGGGGCTTACCAGCTTCATCCATCTCCAACCCAGCTAAACCACAAAGGCAGATATCCAAACAAGAACTTTCCCCTGCTCCTCAAATATGGAGTCCATATGAAAGCAGGAGGCAGTGAAACTTTGGTGCCTTGTTTCCTTTGCTGCAGCAGAGTCTTCCCCCCTATTGTCATTCTTCAAGCTGGAACATGAGGAGACCTTGAACAAATTTGGAAGTGGGGCCAGACCAGAAAAAGGGTAAACAACTCTTTATTCTTCCCCTGCTTGGTTAGCCAGTGTTTGTCTTGATGTCATGTCTGGCAGATGCAAGAAAAGCCAGCAGCTTGGCAGTGGAGATACTAAGCACTAATTCAAGATGTTTTCTGATAGCATCCTGGACTTTATTAAGCTAGATATCCATTACCATTGAGAGCTTGAAGCATATTTCAGGAAATGCTTGGAGCACTAGGAGTGTTGCAGGAAAATGTTAGCTGAGATGCCGTTACCTAACCTGGACCCAGACTGACTATGACTGCCAACAAGCTGAGCTATGATGTGAAGCTCCAAAGCATCACACTATAGATTTTTGGCAGTTAAACCTTGCTTTCAACAAAATTGGACTGTTTTGTTAAACTTAATTTGTAAGTACTCTTTTATTCCCTCAGGAGTAGGTTAGCAATTTATGCTGAAACCCACCACTGGAGGTATCACTTACCCACCTACTAAAGAGGTCTGTAAAGTGCGGGGGGTTGCAGTGTTTCCTTTTCCTTCCCTAAGCCATTCAGAACCTTAGCACTTATGGGAAGACTTTAGACCACACTGATGTAAAGTTCAAAATAGATAACTAGACAGTTTTGGGGGCGCAGGGCTGGGAAGGCATTGTATTTTTTTTCCATTCAAGAAGTGTGGGCTAGAAGTCTTGGCTTTTGTGGCTGAGAAACATGCTTGCATTATCAAAAACTTGTAGTCAATCACATAAATGTCTATTAATTTAAAATTCTATCCCTAGGTTATATCTCCTTTCAGTCTAACTCCAACTTCGTTAGCAGATGCATCTCACTAGGGGAAGCAGAAATTTCAAAACTGTAATCCAGCCTCCAGAGATGCATAGACTTGCTAAACATTCTTCAACCTGGCTGCAGACAGGCAATCCAAACATGGAACAGGGTCTTTCAGAGAAGGTAAATGTGACAGGGAAGGGTCATGGCAGAACAGATGCCCTAATAATTACTAAGACAGTTTTGTTTAGTCAATATTACACCAGGAAGAGTTTATGGGAATGCTTTGAAAGAGGCACGAATATTTCGAATTTTTTTTTTCCTTTTTATATAAGAAAATGTCATGGCAAATCTGCAAATGATCTACCTTGTTTAGAAAGCAAAAAACTGAAGCATGTAGTTGACTATTTCAGCCATCCCCTAGCAGTTTAACTCTTCCTTAATTACACCAGCTGATCTACTTCAAAATTTCCTAACCTGGGAACAAGCACAAACTAAATCATCATGTATGAAAATCAAAGGCTGAGTTTCAAAATTGTGACTAGAACAGAGGGGACTGAAGGCATCATGGTTTGCAAACAGCGAAAGAGTTATTGGTTTAGTAAAAATGAACAAGAATAACAGAAAATTTTACGAGAATTTGAATGAACAGAATTAAGGATATTATTGCGAGTCTGCTAAAAGTAAAAAAGTACTTGTGACATAGAACAAGTGAAGGGAGAAATTTTTAAAAACAAGAGAAGGCTTAATTTTTGTGATTTCTTGTTTTTCAGCTTGGCGGGTAACTGTTCTGAATTGACACTGGCCAAACACCAGGAACTCAAGAACGACACTCGCTCACCCTCCCCTGCCACAGCTGGGCAAAGGGGAGAAAAAAAAAATAATGAAGGGTTCATGAGCTGAGATAAGGATGGGGAGAAAACACTCCAAGGGCAAAACTTAAAGGTGAAAAGTGAATTCATTACTAACAGAATCAGAGGAGGGTAATGTGAAGTAAAACAAACCCTTAAAACACCTTTTTCCCCCCAGCCCTTCCCTCCTTCCCACTGACAGCACAGGGAGACTGGGAGGGGGGTTTTGGTCAGTTCATCACCTAAGGACTTTCTTCCACTGCTCAGGAAGAGGAGTCTTTCCCCTGCTGCACAGTGGGGTCCCTTCCCACAGGAGACAGTCCTCCATGAACTTCTCCAACATGGATCCACTCTCACAAGCAGCAGTCCTGCCAGAACTGCTGCAATGTGAGTCCCTCTCACAGGCACACAGTCCTCCAAAAACTGTTTCGATGTGGGTTTCTCATTCCATGGGGTGCACTCCTCCAAGGACACACTACTCCACCCTGGGAGCAGGGCCCCCTCTCTCCACTGAGTCTCCTACTGGACCACAGCCTCCTCCAGACATCCACCTGCTCCAGCAGGGGCACCTCCCCTAGAGGCTGCTCCCATGGATCCCCACGGGCTGTGGGTGGATCTCTGCATCTCCCATGGATCCCCACGGGCTGTGGGTGGATCTCTGCATCTCCCATGGATCCCCACGGGCTGTGGGTGGATCTCTGCATCTCCCATGGATCCACCCAGGCTGTGGGTGGATCTCTGCCTCCCCATGGATCCTCACAGGCTGTGGGTGAATCTCTGCATCCTCGTGGATCCCCATGTGCTGCAGGGGCACGGCTGCTTCACAATGGTCTCACCATGGCCTGCAGAGAAATCTCAGCTCTGGCCCCTGGAGCACCTCCTGCTCTTCTTTCTCCACTGACCGTGGTGTCTCCGTGTTGTTTCCCCTCTCATGTTCTCACCTCCTCCTCTTCTCTGACTAGAAGAAAAAGCCTGTGCACTTTGTTTTGATTTTCTTCTTATATATGTTATCAGAGAGGTGTAACCAATCTCCATCATTGGCCCAGCTTTGGCCAGCAGTAAGTCCATCTTCAGAGCCATCAGAGATTGGCTCTGCCAGACATGGTGGGACCTTCTAGCAGCTTCTCACAGACGCCACCTCCGTGGCTCCTCCGCTACCAAAAACCAGTGCAAAACTGACACAATACCTTATAAAAGTTCTAAATGAAACTCATACTGCAGTTTGCATGATGTTTCATTTTGCCAACAATGTTGTGATTCCATATGTGTTGGCAACTGTACATTTGTCTTTGCCTAGTCCCCTGCCCAACTGTCTCCCTCCTCCTCCCTGCATCCCAAAAATAACAAATAATTCAGTACTGAAGGTTTTCTTCTATATAGGGTAATGTAATACAATATGTTCTTTGTGTTTCAGTAAAATATAACAACCACATCCCTGAGGAACCTTCCCGTCACATGCCATAATTTCAGTCCTGTAATCTCTTCCAATAAGATTCCCTGGGACTTTTGCATGCAGAAACTTGTACCATCATGCATGAAAGACTTCATGCTGAAACAGCCTCCAAGTAGAGTATGGTGTCAACATTCATAGTACTGTTCCAGGCATAACTACATCACTGCAATCTCCTGTTAAGGTCCAACAGACGGTTTCCTGTGGGCTGAAATTTGGCATGCAGTACCTCAATTTATGTTCACTGAATCATTTGGGTAGACAAGAGTTAACAGACTAACATATCAATTTTACAGATGATACTTCAAAAAACTCAGTTAATGAAACAAAATGTTAGCAGAATAGATGTTTAGTATTTCCAAAAATAAAAACTAAAAAATAATGAAAGATATAAAGAAATCTTGCATGTCCTTTCATTTTTCAGAATCCCAGCTTGGATTTGAAGAACTTAGTTCTAGTTTGTTTCTCTTGCCAGAGCAAAGCAATGAGGAATCAAAGTATATGTCAAAACTTGTTACTTGTTTTGTCCCAAAAAATGTAGTTCTTACAGAATTTCTGAATTCCCCTCTTCCAAACCCTCTTGTTTAGGTAGGTGTCTTTCACTTAGAATACTGTGCATAGTGACTTCTAATCCTTACCTCTGTAAGTGTTTCTGAAGTCATTATACCAAATTACGTTTAATTTGGAACTGAGCACGTGGGGTAGATGGAGCAATATATTTGCAACATCTTGAGCTAAGCAGCTCTCCTGTGATAGGCAAATGTCATTTTACTCTCAAAGTAAAAACTGAAAGTTATTCAGTAATAATCCTCACATAGCAAGATACCCTACTACAAACTATGCCTGCCTAACAGGCATAATGCAGAAATTACTATGTGAAGAAGCCAGAGTGCTCCCGTTCTTTTCAAATTTGGGTGTAGTATGGTTGTTAGTTTGGTGGATTATACCAATCACATTTAAGCCAAAACAATCAATAAGTATGTGACAGGTTTTGTCAGTCATGTTTGCCCATCCTGTGCCCCAGATTATTCAGGTCAGAGAACTTGTTGAAGCAGGGCATGTGTGATTTCTGGTGTGCACAGCTTGATTTTACTCCCATGGAAACTCAGATATGATAAAGAAGGGAAGGCCCATGCACCTCAATCTTAACTTCTAAAACAATTTGGTCACAGATAAGACATATGCCCATTTCAGGAACTGAGAGGCACACCTGAGGTCCCACAGTACATGAGACTAATGAATTGGTTGACAGATTGATCAGATTTATTTCTTCAATGGCATTCTTATTTCTTTATTTCAGTTTTTGTCATAATCATACACAAGCAAGGATGCAGGCATTTTGATGTCACAGTTTGCAACAGAGTTAAAAGCAAATAAAATAAATTTAAATGCCAGAAACTGAAATTTTGTTGCTTATCCTGACATTTAACTTCTAAATTTATGTACTTAACCACAAATTTATTTTTTGCTATTAATCTTGGCTAATTTTTCGTTTGAAAAATGGAACATATGGTTTGACACATATGGTTATTCCTATGTTAATGAAATCAGATCCCGTGGCAAGTGAGATGTGGAAGGGAAAAGAAAGCTGTGTAATGGTGAGGGTGTTAAAGGAAAGCCTTCTTTTTGCCCGAGTAACTAGTAGTCTATCATATGTCAGTCACTTCTACTTACATCCACTCAAAGAAAGGTGCAGCACTTCATTGTTAAAGCATATGTTCCAACACTACTACATGCAACATGTTTTCTTGAGTGACTCAATCCAGGTGGGAAAAATACATCTATGTATACTGAATTGCAAAATAATCAGCTGAAGATCTTTTCTGTTCCACTGACAGAAGTAGCTGTTTATAATATATCAGGACAGACATGATCAGAAATATTTCAAATTTTTCTTGCATAAGTAATTTAATTTTCATCATTTTGTAAGTAGGATATGTTTTGGATTTTTTTTATTTCAGTTAGGCATATTTCAAAAAATGAAGGCTTTTGGTGTAGGTCTAAAATTAATTTAAAATCATAAAAATTGAATTAAAAGTTTCAGTATGACCAAAATGTGTTGATTTTATGGATGTGGGCATTTTTGGGTTTTGACTTGCTTTGGAGGACTTTTAAAAATGTTTCTAGTTTGATTTGAAACAAGAAAAGACAGAAAAAACATGGAAAATTTTGTGAAATTGATAATCTGGTTCTTGCCCAGTCTACTCTAATTCCTATTCATCTGAATCCTTTTGGTTTTCAAAAGGCAAATTAATTAAGTACTTTGTCCCATAAGTGTCTTCAATGACTTCATATTTTTCTTTAGAATATACTTGATCTCTGCAACAGCCATCCAGTGCTAGCTTTGGGTTTTATTGAGGCTTTCAGCCTCTTCAGAAGTTACACAAGTGAAGCTGTCTCTGTCTGCCAGATGGGGTTATTGCACTAGGAAAAAGAAAAAGCAGAATAAGAGGAATCCGACTCCCACCCACTTTTTGTAGTCTCAGCTATTGAAACCATTTCATCTTGCAGTGACGAGGCAAAGGAGAAAATAACTACCTTGCTGCATTTCCCTATTTGTAAGAGGCTTGCAATGATGTTTTGAAAGATGAGAAAGAAAAAGCATTTCACTGGAGAAAGAAAAACAACACTTGAAAGGATGGAAGGAGGGAAAATGGAGGAAGAATACAGTGTAAGAGAGAAAAGACTTATGCTAATGTAGCTACCATGAAAAAAATAATGGTTTAAGGATATAATAGTTTGTATACATGCCATGGTTTAGAAATGGCATTCTCTAATTTAGTTCTCCCACTAAAAAGAAAACCACAAGTTCCTGTTTTCCCCCAGCCCCTTCAGTGAGAGAAAAAAAAAGGCAAGAGATCCTAAGCTGAGAAACAAACAATTTACTGAAAACAGCAATGAGGTAAGAAAACAAAGAGTAACAGCAATAATATTAACAATAAAAGTGCAAAAGGTGATTTACTTCCAAACAATACTCACCAGTGGACCTACCCAGTGCCACTTGATCCATGAGACAAAGAACAAAATGGCAGCAGACTCTCCCTGTTCCCCCTTTTTCTTCCTGATGGTAATCCACTCCTGCCACCATTCTTGGAAGTAAGAATCCCTTACTCCTGTCACTAGTAGTGACATATAGAATACCAAACTAGACATGTTCTCATGGCTTCAGGCTCCATGCCCTCAGCTACTGTGAAAACCTGTATAAGTCTGATTATTTTAACGTCAACAAAAAGAAACTGCAATCTTTATAGTCTAAACTGAAACCACGCTCACAATTTGCTATTCGTTACTCAGTAAAAGTGCTGTGTCATGTTGAATCCTGTGGTCATTGTTTACAAGTAAACTGAACACCCTTAACCACAGAGGTTAACTGAAGTGTGGAAATATCAACAGATCATTCATTAGATGAAGTGAAAAATTCAACAAATACTATGAGATTCTATGTTTCTGAAAAAGTGTTTTATCTAAACCAGAACCTATTTTAATATAATTTTGAAATATGTGTATTTTAAAACTTTCTGGTTTATTAAAATATTTTTATTGTAAAGCCTGTTCAGTTTTGAAACAAATCCCCAAGTAATATTTATTGCCATTTCAGGTTTTTATAACAGATTGAAATGTACACACCTTAGTAAACTTACTTAAAAATGTGTAGGAAATGGAGTGTGGGATTATTGTTGGTTATTTGGGGCACTTTATACATGGGTAATACACTTTTGTAGAATGACAGAAAGCCCCAAAGTTAGTGCTGCAGCATGTTGTTAAAAATGTGTGTGTGCTTGCCTTGTTTACATTAGGTAAGTTTTTCTATCTGCTAAATGAGAAACAGATGAAATAATTTTCAGTGTTTACCATGGCAAGAAAGAGCAGAAATTAGACCTGTTGCATTTTCTGCTGCGTGCCTATCAATCCAGTGGCGCCATTCCTAAGCAGCTGTTTTTAGCCAAGGGAAAGTTTCGTAATGTTTGTGTCTGCAGTTTGTACCCTGAGGTTTACCACATACTGCAGTGTCATCCTTTACAGACTGAACTGTGCTGAAGTGACAAGAACACATTCATGACTATGCATATTGAGGAGTGGTATGTAACTTAGAGAGGGCAACTTATTTATCTGGGGTTTTTTTCTGTTCTAAGAGTAATTAAAGATTTTTTCCTAAAACTTTATAAATTTGAACATCTCCATAAGTCACTGAATTTTTATTTTCATCAGGACATGATTAACTCTCAAAAAGTAGAAAGTAGAGAAAATCCTGTGGTCAGACATCATTACAAGAAAATCTAAATCAAATTACTGGATTGCTTACAGGACAACCCAATCAGGAACATTAACACTTTGCATTTCAGAACATATCAGTAAGATATTCAGATAAACCTAAAGGAATTGTGGATAGAAAAATGCAGGAGATATTTGGCATGACCCCTTTCATGTACAAAGCAGTTTGTCTTGCAAACACCTGTGCTGACAGGCAATACTGATTACATTTACTTTTGTTTACTTATGTTTAGCTACCTTCCTTAGAACTGCCCCTTACATTTCTGAGGAAAATAGTGACTATGAAGTCATGTAGCCATCCTGAGGGTTTTCTCAAAATGTGATGAATTTTTAAAAATTTTACATAGTCTGCTATAGCATTTATGATATATTAAATACATTTTATATATATATTAATCTATAAAATACATGTTATTGTATTTACTTTTTTTTGAAGGTTACCACCAATACAATTCTAGCCAAAGATTATTGCATCTTTGTGGTCTTCTTTAGCCCTTGCCTTTCTTTTTAAAATCCCCATATTATTTTTAGTGATTTATGTATTTAGAAGTATATTTTTGTTCTTAGCAGAAGAACAGTAACAAAAAGACAAAGTTCCATGCATGAAAATCAAAGTTAACTTCTCATGCATTCTCTACTGCTTAAATTGCTTAATGCACTGAGTGTGTTCAGATGATATGGCAAATTTTTTACGTCTCTTTGTTTATATATCAGATGCTCCATGATAGTACAAATTACTTCCCTCTGCCACCTTCAATTTTTTTTTGAAGACCTAGTAGACCACAGTGCGCATTCTACAAGGAATTGAAATCTTAATTTTACAACAGGTGATCTTAGAACTGCCTGAATCAAATACAAATGTTATAGCACAGAAAAAGAGAAAGACATATAAATCACTGAGAGGGAGGTAGAGGGCAAGCCGGTTATTTCAGGAACAGGAACCCACAGAGCAGGGTAAGAAAGAATTTACAAATTAAAAACAAGCCAAGAATCAAAAGATAACTCTTCAGGAGGCTGGAAAAATGCAAGGAGCTGCCTGACATTGTGTGAAGGTTTCAGTATGCTCATGATGGCTGTAAAGCTTTCAGAATACTTGGCAGATTCAGGGGGGAAAAAAAAAAAACCCAAAAAAAAAACCCAACAACAAATGCAATGGGTTTTTTTTCAGTCCAGCTAAGGAAGTCTTCTTTGAGGTCAGTGGATACATAATTGTTTCAGAATTTTTCTAGAGGGTAATTTTGATTTTTCTCTTACATAGGAGTTATAGTTATTTAGTACATCTTAACTTAAAGGTGTGCCTTTGTTTCTTCTTATTAATATACTAGGTGATTAACAAAACCTTTGTTTTCCAATCAGTCCCTCAGACTTAAATCTATGTTTTTAAATGCCAGATTCATAAACAAATCAGTAATCTCTTATGACATCATGAATGTATTTTCAAAATGAAATAAAAACAATTAAAGCAGAAGATCAGCTTTTCTGTTTATATACTTTGTTTACTGTTTGTTTGATCTATTGTTTTAATGTTTCCTTACCAATTTGTTCACCTCAGTCTTTACTCCCCTTCATGTTAGGCCCAAATACTGACTTATCTGTCCAGTTTTTTAAAATTTGTAGTTCTTTCTCTGGTTAGTGCTTCCTCAACTCAGTTAATCAGTAGCCTTCCCATGACTGCCTCACATACTGCTGCTCTCTTAAAACACAGGCATTTAACTTTCACAAAAGCTGCAAACTTTCCACTTTCTCTGTGATCTGTACTTCTGCTTTACTGCTCTTGTGCCATCTCCATTGACAGTGTGGGATGTTTGGGGAATACTATAATCCACTGCAACTTCATGTAAATTACAGGGTGTGAAGCAGAACAAAGGCACATTTTTGGCTGAATTATGAAAAATCCATGACATAAAATTATATAACAAAAGGATGAAAAGAGAAAAAAAAAATAGGAAGTTTTCCTCAGATGCTCTCATATTCGGTAAAACATCACATAACTAAGCTCTCATTAGTAAATATGCAGGTTTTTTTTCAAGTTTCACAGTTCTGTAAGGCAATTTATTAAATCAAATTGCAAGTAGTAGAATCATGACTATTTCAAATGGCACACAAAAATAAATATTACTCTAATAAGTTTCTTTTGTTACAATTGTCTGTAAATATATTGTGTATTTTCTTTGGCTACTCGTAAAATTATACAAGACTGTCTGCAAAAGGTCTTCAATTACTTTCACCACAATAACTAGTTCAAATGTAAGCAATTACAGTAACTATCTTCTGTCATAAAACTGTTCAGTAACAGAAGAGGCTAGACAAAATTCAGCTTTCCTTAATATTCCGTATAGAATACTACAAAATATATTAAATAGCAGCTTCTAAAGAAAAACGTTTTATTCTGCAATGTAGTTTGGGATGTATTGCACTTCACAATGAATAAAACCCAAAGGTTTGATAAATCTTTACTGTGCTAAGAAGTAAAGGTCATCTAAAGAAATATAGTTAACTTTTAATCTTTTAGAAAGAATTTTTGCTATTTTGGTAAGAATGCAGTGTTCGCTACTAGTTAAAAAATTTATTTTGATAAAATATTTAGCAAAAATAGCCAATGACTAGAAAAAATAATATTCTTTTAATACTTAATGTTAAGAGGCTCTTTACAGATACAGGGGTAGAACTTTTAATAACATTTAACATTTCAAAACCTTTCAGCATCTAGAAAATAAATGTAAACTGTAATACTAGACAGTAACTGGAGGATTTCTTGTATGGCATTTCATGCTAAAACTGCTCTGTGACTGAAAAATAGCTTAGAAAATACCTTTAAAGCCTAAATAGCATGAACAGTATGTAAGACACTGTGCACTCCCTTTCTCTTCACACCTCCATCTCTGCCTGAATGAACATTTTCCTGATGGCATCACCACAGTGTTCCTCTGTTCATCATTTACCCCAGAGTCATTTCTCAGTGTCCCCTTCTCACTGCTAATGCTTCATCCCCCCCCTCCACTTACCAGCACTCAGTATTTCAAGGACACAGCAGTTTTCAGAGATTATTCTTGAGAAAAGTGCTCCTTTAATGAGATTTTCTTTTAACTCAGAAAAGACATTAACAGAGAAGGTCACAGGTGCTGTATATGAATGCTTTGATGTCAGATCTTTGTGGCCCACAGTCAATCACATTCAGCAGTGAGACAGGAGTGTAACGTTTTAAGTGCTTTTGCATGTGACATTCTGGGCTTTCATC
Source organism: Onychostruthus taczanowskii (assembly GCF_017590055.1). Taxonomy (NCBI): domain Eukaryota; kingdom Metazoa; phylum Chordata; class Aves; order Passeriformes; family Passeridae; genus Onychostruthus; species Onychostruthus taczanowskii. The sequence continues at coordinate 2,753,968 of NW_024500461.1, forward strand.
CTTTAATATTTCATAACTTGATATCCCACCCCACTTTTTCATACCTTTAATCATTTCTTAACATTTAAATTTTAAGCTTTTATACAAAACAGAAAGTGTCACTTTTTAACTGTCCAAGGCATCAAGTCTGAACTTATCACAATTATCCAAACACTTCTCATATAATGTCTTCTGATTAATTTTTTTTTTCCCTGGATCCATCATGGTCTGCTGACAAAGAATTCTGCAACTCAGTGGGCTCTTTTTCAAGACCTAATGTGGTCTTCTCCAGAACTAGAAGAAAACCACATATAATTCCATTCCTGGCTGGTCCAAATCTTGAGCAACCTGACATAAATTACCCTTGCCTTGAGCAAGAGGTAGGACCAGACAACTTCCAGAGATCCCTACTAACCAACCTGTATGAGTGTATAGAGTCTATACAGGTTGTTAAACACATATGCTATTTGTCTATATGTTCTCTATGCTATGTCTATAAATAATGCATGTTTCATGGTTTTCTTAAAAAAAGAGGCATAGTTAAGCCACTGATGGGCAAAATTGCTACATAAAAATACAATTCCTTTTTAGATTAAATTTGTCTGAGAAACCCACAGCAAGGGGTGCATCAGCAGCCAGAAATTAAAGACATAAGAAAAAGAAACTTTATTCCAGTCACCCAGCAGCTGGTTTAAACTGCTGTTAATTTCATGGCTAACAATGAAGAGATGTACTTTAAAAATAGTTTTACAACAAAACATTTTTTAACCACAGGGTTTGGAGAAATGAACAAATTTGTGTTAATGAGTTTTGGGATGCATTTTACTAGCTCAGCTAGGGATAAATTCTACCCCTTCTCACAGTTAAAATTCATCAGGTTGTGCTGAAGGCTAGCAGCATAAAAGACTTAATAGGACAGTATGTATCTAAGATGGATGCGCTGTTAGACTGCATCTTGCTCAAGGTAAATATTCTGTGAAATACAGCACCAAGAAGGTGTTGTAAAAGTCAGGGGTTAGGTTTAATGATTGCCTTTTATAAAGAGGCAGCCAGGATTTTCTACTTTGGGTGGGTGTGGATTTGTCTCCAAAGAGAGGCAGGAAGATGTAGCAGAGTTAGCAGTAGGCTTCTACTCTCTCACACTTGGCTGTGTGCATTTTTTGTTAGAACACTCATGTTTTCAATTGTTTTCATGCATACCCACTTAAACTGGAGCTCAGCTCAATTTTTTTTTTTAATATTATTTTTATGTTTTCTTCTGAATTTTCAGGGATGCAATATTTTAACTGCAAACTCCTTGGACAACACTAGTTCTATAAATTACTCCTGCTCTGTACCTGATACAGGGTTAAAACAGTGAAGAAAAATTTGAATTTTTGAAAACTCTAACTGCCTGCTGATCTTGGCTAAAACTGCTGGAAAATTCCAAAGGCTCACCACCAGCAGATAATACATTTTGCCAGGAAATGATTTCAAATCCTCTGATAATTGGATCTAATGATTCCATATGCAATGAGAGAGATTAGAATCGGGTGTAGGGTTTCCCTTCTACGAAGGAACTCAAAATGCGGGGCTTTACAGATGCACCTACTTCACAGCATTGCTTGTTTGTTTATTTAAAGTTGGATTAGTCAGCACTTATATTTTTGTCATTTTCTAATACCAGGCATTTGGTTTACTCTTTGTGGGCTCAGATAGATATTTCCTTGGGAAGGTGTTTCCCCAAGTAGTAATTAGAATGTCTGTGAGCAGATAGATTTTGCTGCTTATTTATAAAGAGTATTTTGTTCTATTAAACTGTATTTATTTTGCTTTCAGTCTGACGAATGCACCTTTTTTCTCCATAGCGACAGGATTTTCCTGTTAATGTCACTGCTCATAACATTTTTGGGCCATCATCCCTGTCTCTTTTTCAGTGTTATTCAGTGAGGAAAGGAGTATACTCATTTTAACTGGTATCTCTCCAGCTCTATGCTTCTACCTACCTTGGTCTTCTGGCCATGAACACACAAAGCGTATGAATCTAAACATCAGCGTTTCAATTTGGCACCTACTGACCACTGTAGCAAAAATTGTTTCATCTAGATGAGAATTTGAAGGTTCTTTTATCAAGCTATTATTTTTCTGATAGTATTTATGAGGCAATTTAACATTTTTACTAAAACCTGCTTAAATCACTTTTATTGGAGAGCCCTCTATTCTTACCTATCACCCACTTCATTTTGGCAGTTGTTTTTTGACTGAGTTCTTTGCTTTATATAGTCTTGCATCCAGTGATTTTCTGCTGAAGTACTCGGAGAAAAGGCACATCAGAGTCTGTCCAAAAATGTGATTTTGCAATCTGTGTCTCTGACTTTTAGGCTGAGACTTTCACACAAACATCTTTCTGGGTGTGAGAAAAGAGCCCTCTCTCAAATTCACAAGTGATACAGGAATTTAATTTTACCTTTAGTTTTGCTCAAACTGAACCCAAAGGCATTTTCAGTCACAAATTCAGCAAGGTGAAAGTAACACAAAAAGCAAAACAGACTGCAGAGATAGTCAACATTTCACCACTTGTTTTCTTTTCACACTTAACACCAAGAAAAGGGACTACACATCAGTACACATCAATACATAACAGAGCCAGGATTTTTTTTCCCCATAAGCATATTTTTAATTTTCTGCTGGTCTGCTTCATTATCAGCAGTCAACATGTCCTACAAATCCAGGGTATAGCTGAACAATCCCCATTTTGTTCTGGTTGGGTCACCCAGGATTTAATGGTTAATCTCTTCCCTTTTCTATATAATTTTTATCTCTATTTAATCTACTGATATCTGTTCCTTAGCACACAGGGATTTAATGGCAATATGCTGCAATGTAAACATGTGATTACCATGAACATTTCCCAACAGAAATGTGTCATCAGTCTGATGCAGCTGTTCAAGTCCCATTGCACAGAACAACTTCTTCCTTTGTAAGGAAGGAAATGATGATGAATTTGAAATGTCATTCTATATCTATTTTTCTGCTGAGTTAACAGTTTCATAAGAAACAGGTTTTCAGATAGGTTTTCCCAGGAGCCAAAAGGTATTTTAAAAAATGTAACTGTGGTGAAGGACCATGTAGTTCATATTGTTTTATTCTCCTAAACTCATTGTTACAGTTCTTAACGAGGAATAATATCATCTGCATAACACAGAAAACATATTTTAACCTAATTCTTAGTTCAGACATTCTCTCAGAAAAAAAGATGGAATGGGTACATTCATAAATGCAGTCAAGAATGAAGTATGAGAATGAATGCAGGAATTATATAAGAACTCAGGATACCTTGCCATCACAACTCAAAGCTAGAAATTAATGTATCCTATCCTTGAACGTTATGCTTTCTATTCTAAAATTCTAAAATTAGCCTTCTTGAGTACTCTCAGAATATGGTTTCCCCTAATTATCAAACTTAGTAGTGAAAGAATAGGCATAAAAAATATTTCATAAAACTGCTGAAGTGGATTAACTCTGTCCACCAGGGATGCTGTGATTTGAAACTTTCAACAACTTTACACAATTTTTCTTAAAGACAATAAGTGGTGTATAATTAATTGGAAACTTATTCAAAGTATGAGGGATAAAAAACCCCAAACAAACAGATTGTTGTGTGAAAAATGGACAGAAGTAAAAAAAACCTGAAGAATTTCTGCCTCAGTTCCAGTCAAAAGCACATATTTTGTTCAGACAGCAAAACGCTTCAACATTATTTGTACTTTTTGTACATTTCTGTTCGGAATGCAATTGAGACAGAAATATGTTGGGAATCACTGTGAGGTATTACTTATCTTCTTTGACAGAAAGTAGGAATTAGCCTCAATTTTCACCTCTTTGCTCCATCCACTTTATCTAAGAAGGTAGGTTGTGATGAATGAAGTGAGGTGCATCAGCTTCTGAAAAAAAATCACAGAAAGCAGCATACACACACACACACATATATATATACATATATATATATTTATAGCATTGAGTTCTGATGAGATACAATTTGATGCAACCACAAGCTTTTGTTCTCAGACAAAATGCAACCACAAGCTTTTGTTCTCATAACAAATAAGAGGTTCCATTGCTATATGGAGAGAGGGATTTTTAATTTACCAGCAGTTATCTTGTCTCTATCAAATGGCTTCAAGCTAATAATTTCAGTCCTATGAATTCTGAAAGAATTAATAAACTCCTTCCTAAATATTTTGCGTTTCAGAAAGTAGAAATACTTCTAACTCTTTAAATGTTAAAAAAAATCACTTTAGTTTTCAGTTATTTATCAGATAGCCTTGTAGCTGCTTCTTACGAAACACTATTCTCTCTTCTGAAAACAAAATTCATGCTGATTGCAGTTGTAGAGAGTATAATTAGAGAACTGTCTACAAGTTCAAAATGTAACTCACATTATATTCCATTTGAAATATTATTACTTCAGTGCTGATTACAGGGCTCAGTACATGAATACAGGAATTTGAAATCTGACCACAAGTGTTCTGAGCTGATGCATCATTTTCAGCAGAGTTTGTGAAACTAAACCATGTGGTTGGACACTAATTACATGTATCTCTTTTAAAATCTTCTTTCTGCCATAAATAGGAGAACCTAGATAGTGCATTACCATTTGTTTGTTATTAGAATATTTTGGTTTTGCCATTCAGTTGCTGTGACAATCCAAGAAGCTGACAAAAGTTGCAGTTAGCGTGTATTACACATTGTTTATTTTGGATAGAACTAGTCAAAATAATTCATTACTATTTGTTACTGAGCAGCTAGAAAGCTCAGATCTTGGGTGAGGATCCTACAATGTTAGGTACAGCAATGAGAGGAGAGGAGAGGAGAGGAGAGGAGAGGAGGATAAATTTATTCCATTCTTGTGTAAATAATAGTGTCTTAAACTGTAGAGTTACAGCAAAAGATAATACATGTTTCAGTAAGAATCTCAGAGTATATGTTTTATGACTTTAAAAACTTTCTGTAACGTTTCTTATAAAATGTAAACATGCAAAAATAGCTCTAGAAACAAAGAATTCTGCAACTTTACTCCATCTAGGATTAATATAAATTAAAAAAGGAAAAAGTAACATCATGTGCAGAGAAGGCAATAACTTACATTTACTATATTTATAGATTTCTGTTTTCAATTACTTAAATTTTTTACAATTTATACTCTGTGTTTTGTACTGATTGGATTTTTTTTTCCTTTTATAATCTCACTCTGTGATCCTTTTGAAATATTTAGTACTTTTCACTTCATGCTACAACCCTATAACTTCAGTAGTGGAACTACTACTACTGCACCTGGGGTCTCCTAACTCTCCCTGACTCATTCATGAGCCTGAAGATACTAGAACACAGACAAAAGGCATCTAGGTTTGGTGGCCTGGCAGCATTTTTCAGGCTGTCTTTCATCACTTCTGGTTGTGCCATGATTTAGGACAGTATGATGATTAACTGTAAAAGCAGTTCCCAGGCCAGTCTTCTCTCGTCTGTGATTAGCCAGCTGCTGTCCTTTCTTAGTTACTGATAATGCTCCCAGCCAACCATCCTATATTTTCACACAGTGTTTATATTCCCTGGAAGTCTATAATCATCTTCTTATCTTCCCCCCAATATCTTCCTAATGCCAAGCTGCTGTTTTCTAGCTTATCACCTTCCAATCAAACTATCCTTGCACACCATTCCATCTGTTGCCTTTCTGTTACAAAATTTGGTATTTGAGAAGGTTTGGAGGAGCCTACAGCCCCTGCACTATTAAGCAAATCTCCCTCCAACTTCAGAAACATTGGCTCAGATTTCTGGCCTAGATTCAGTTCTTCTCAGAGGTTTTAAGCAGTGCTCATAAATGTGAGGGAGGTGGTTTGAAATGAGACTTGTGAAAAGAAAAATAAAGAGATGAAGAAGAAAGACCTGGTTCCAGTCTCTTTTTAAAAGTCATTGTTTAAATGTATCAGATATTTACTGGAACAGAGATTGGGATTTTGGAGCAGGTTTTACATGTAATTCCAGATATGAAATTGTACTGTATTCTCTTACTTATGGGGGTTCCAACAGTGACACTTATACTTCATTGAAATGGAACTTTGATACAGCACAGTAGAGAAGGTGGGGAGAAGGCAGAGCCAATGTACTACACGCACAAATCTCAAGTGAGTCTCCTTGCTCTTGCACTGCAATACATCATTCTGAAAAGGACTGCGTGCATATAAGAACGTGCTTCAGTGTTTCACTGGCATTATTTTAGAATCTGCTGTCTTCCTAATATTGGGGAAGATTTGGTAAAAGGTCTTTGGTAAAAGATTCGCATACTCATATAATTCCTCTGGTGCTGAATTTTGTTGCATCCCATTGGTGGCCAGTCACTATTGATGTCCCCAAGGATCAGCTTTGGGCACAGTCCTGTTTAATATCTTTACTGATGACCAGAATGAGGAGACTGAGTCTACCATTAGGAAATTCCCAGACAACACCAAGCTGGGTGTGTATGTTGAACTGCTGGAGGGTGGGAGGGCTCTGCAGAAGGCCCCAGACAGGCTGGATCCATGGAATGAATCCAATGATACGAGGTTCAGCAAGACCAAGTGCCGTGGCCCGTACTTTGGCCACAACAATCCCATGCAGCACTGCAGGCTGGGGACAGGATGGCTGGACATCAGCCAGGCAGAAAGGGACCTGGGGGTACTGATTAACAGCAGCTGAGCACGAGACAGCAGCGTGCCCAGGTGGCCAATGGCATCCTGGCCTGTGTCAGGAATATTGTGGCCAGCAGGACCAGGGCAGTGACTGTTCCCTGGTACTCAGCACGGCTGAGGCTGCACCTTGAGTGCCATGTCCAGTGCTGGACTCCTCAGTTTAGGAAGGATGTTGAGATGCTGGAGCACATCCAGAGAAGGGCAACAAGGCTGGTGAAGGGTGTGGAACACCAGTCCAGTGAGCAGCAGCTGAAGGAGCTGGGAATGTTTAGCCTGCAGAAAAGGCTCAGGGGAGACCCAATCACTCTGTACATCGCCCTGAAAGGAGGCTGTAACCAGGTGGGGGTCAGTCTCCTCTCCCAGGCAACCAGCTACAGGACAAGAGCACACAGACTCAACCTGCACCAGTGGAGGTTTAGATTCAACATTAGCAAGAAGTTCTTCACAGAAAGGGTGATTGGTCATTGGAATGGGCTGCTCAGGGAGGTGGCAGTAACTGTCCCTGGAGGTATTTAAGAAAAGACTGGATGTGACATCCAGTGCCATGGTCTAGATGACAAGGTGGTGTTGGACTTGATCTCAAAGGTTGTTTCCAAATGAATTGATTCTGTGATTCTTTTAGATCCAACCACTGTCTTCACCCTCTTTATGGCCTCTAGCATATTCTGATGGCCTCTGTAATTAAAACAAGACAGAGATTTTTATTCTTGGTGCTTTCTTTTTTCAGCTTTAGTAAGTCAATATCTTCTTTCAGCTGGTCATTAAACTCTGCTTCCATTACAACTGATGGATATTTTAAACATATATTTGTTGCTTGTTACTCTTGGGAGTAATTTCCTGTAAACATTTGTAAAACTATCCTAATTTCTCCTTAAAAATTCCTTTTTAAAACCCTTCCATTTTAGGAATAGAAGATATCTGAAAATTATTAGGTCAGTCTAAGTTCATGCTTTCCATACTTGGACATTGGCCAGGACAGCCAACACTTCCTTACTGTTTTCCTGCTTTCTTTTTTATATCTGGTAATGTCTATTGTCACTTTCCAAGACCTTTCTCATACACACACACACACCCACAGACACACCCACCCACACACACACACCCACACCAGTTACAATAACTATAGTGATAGAGAACCTATTTACTCTCTTTACAGAAGAGCATAGCCTGACCATGGGCCTTCATTCATCTCCAGGAATTGAAACAATCAAGTCAGAAGAATCTCAGTTCTTGTGCTTTTCTATTAGATCCTGTTGTAAGAGATATGAGCAGCAAAACTAGACTAATCCTTAAAGGCCCCATAAAAAATATGATTATTAAGTAATATCACTAATTATATTATGTCATTCTAAAGAATGGAATTGCTATAGTGCACTTCCAGTAATCACTGCCTTGAAAGGCGCTTTTTTTTTGTTTTCTTAAGCCTAAAAGCAAGTTTTGATTGCTAGACAGATCTGTAACATACAAAATATTTTTTAAAAAATAATATTCTGAAACCATAGTGAAATTCTCTATGATGCTTCTTGGCTCAAACTATACACTGGCTGGTGGCAGAGACATAGCATCTTATGACATAGTTCTTATGGTGAATCATGTTCTTCTGAGAGGAGTCAGGCTTGGTTTTGCCTCTGTAAAGAAATTGGGTATGTTATATACAGGTTTACCCCAGGATCTCATTTGACTTGCATGGCTTCAGACATCTTATACCACCTAGCAGAAAGACAAAGTGAGACTTAGAAATTCTGTATAAGCTATAAGACCATATGTACAGTTACATATAAAACTATATGTCTATCTAAGGATTTTTTTTTCTGGAATACTGAAAAATCTAGAGGGGATAAAACCCTGAAAATCCAAAGCACAGCATAACATGTATACATATCTTATGGTAACAGGATAAAGAAGCAAGGAGTGCAGAATATTTAACTAATTACAAGACGATAAATTGTGCATGCTACTTGAGGAAGGATGTTTCAATTTAGACACAAAAGTAATTATGCTAATCTCCTTTATGACAATATAACTTTCCAGACCAATGCTTAATTTTTGCAACATATTTATCCTATATGTTTATCCTATCCTGTTTCTTTATCCTATGTTACCTATTGCCCCATAGTATGAATACAAAGGTCTAGTACAAATGTTATTGAAATAAAATTATCTAGAGAAAACAGATATACCTACAAGGCTACAAGCGAAGAGAAAAATTTGTTTTAAACACTGGTAAGGATGTTAAAGTTTATTTCAGGTGAACACCATTCTTGATTTTTCTCTCCCAACAAAATTTAATTTCCTCATGAATGTAAAAGACTTTTGCACTTATACTAAATTGTAAAACACAGCATCAGTTGAATGCCTTCTTTCATCCATCAAAACTTGAAAGGTTTTTCTGTGACAAAATTAGGAGACACAGTGGGAATCACTCCACTGTCATAAATCTGTTTATAAATTGAGATATTAAAAATATATAATTGTGTCATCAGTTATATAAAATATAGTAGTTTATGTTGACTTTCTAATCTTTGTTCAGGACCTGGGCATATGACATCAGAGATTGGATTTGCAAGCCTGAGAACATTTTTGGTTCAATTGTCTTCTACTAGTAGGTGTCTTGCAGTTCAAAAAGCTATACCAGGACCTTTGTGCTTTGATCATGAATATCTCGGCATAGAAATGGAGCAAAAGTAGAATGTGCTTTGATTAGAATATGTTCCAAGAAGAGAAATATTTTAAAAGCTCAAATTCTGCAAGTGTAATTTTGTCATAAGTTCTCGTATGGAAAACTAATCAAAAGGATCTTGGAACATAGCACGCTTTCATGCTGGTCCCAAGGAAAAGGGATCAAAGTAACAAAGACTTACTAGGCAATGGAATGCCTGCACAGCATAGTGAAACACTGCATACAGATAGCAAACAGCCCTTAAGTGAGCCAGCTCAGGTCTTGGACATCTACTCTTCACCAAGGCAAAAGTACTGGACTTTATGGACCAGTGGTGATCCAGACATGAGTTGATTCCAGAACTTAAGACTTCTCAGGTGTGAGGGAAGATGTTGCTGTGCTTGGAACTGGTTGGGAACCCAGTGAAACGTTCTTCTGATTGAAATGTGTTTAATTTCAATTGAACATTTTTAATGTGTGAACATTTCAGAGAGAAAATTATGTCAGAAAAGCTAATTTTTTTTTTCTGATGTGAAGTGGACTACTGCAAATGCATGTAAAATGCATGTACTCATTTGCTGATCATTCAGTCTACTGAATGATCAGTCAAACATCTCTGCCTACTTCTGCCTATAGTAAAACTGGCTGATGTATATGTTGCCCTGCAGTAAATTGATACATCTCACTGTATACAGAGAAGTGCTCTTCCTTTAGGATGAGGAAAGGCAGTAGATGTCTATCTAGGCTTCAGTAAAGTGTTTGCCACTGTCTCCCACAGGATTCTCCTGAGGAAACTGGATGCTCATAGCTTGGACAGAAGTACTCTTCACTGGGTGAAAGTGGCAGTGGATGAAGAGAGTGAAGAGAGTGGCAGTGAATGAAACTAAATCCGGTTGGTGGCTGGTCACCAGTAGCATTCCCCAGGGTTCAGGATTGGGCTGGTTCTATTTAATATCTGTAGTGCTGATCTGGAGGAGGGGTTTGAGTACATCCTCGGTAAGTTTAGTCTCCATGTTAGGAGACGGTGTTGATCTGCTGGAGGGTAGGAAGGCTCTACAAAGAGCCCTGGACAACTAGGATCACTGGGCTGCTTGGATCAAACAACTGTATGAGGTTCACCAAAGCTAAGCGCCAAGCCTTGCACTTGGGTCACAACAACCCCAGGCAATGCTGTGGGCTTGGGTATGAGTGACTTGAGAGCTGCTCAGCAGAAAGCAGTTTGGGGGTGCTGGTTGCCAGCCAGCTGAACATGAGCCAGTGCCATCTCCAGGTAGATAAGAAGGCCAATGACCACCTGTCCTGTATCAGGAATAGTGTGGCCAGGAGGACCAGGGAAGTTATTGTCCCCCTGTACTCAACCCTGGTGAGGCCATAACTCACATCCCAGGGTTCAGTCTTGGGCCACTCTCTTCAGAAAAACACTGATGTGCTGAAGTATTTCCAGAGAAGGGCAGCAAAGCTGGTGAAGATCTGGAGCACAAATCTTGTGAGGAATGATTGGGGTTTAGCCTGGGGAAGAGTAGTCTCAGGGGAGAGCTTACCTCTCTCTACAACTACCTGAAAGGAGGTTGTAACCTGGTGGGGGTCCATCTTTTCTGCCATGTCTCAAGTGAAAGAATGAAAGGAAATGCCCTTAAGTTACCAGAGGTCCAGATAAGATGTTAGCAAAAAATTTTTTCACTGAAAAAATTTCAGTCATTGGCATAAGTTTCTGAAGGAGGTGGGGCAGTCACTGTCTCTACAAGTGCTCAGAAGGTGATCTGGACATGATAGATCAAGAATTAAAGGCCAGTATAATTGTGTAAATGTCTCTTTTACAAAGATTGATATAGATTATGCAGAGCCTCCAGCTTATATGGAGCACTAATATATGTCTCTGTATATTGTAATATATGCTTAGAAAGGCATGGGACATCAAATAAACCAGTTTCCATTTGTACAGACTTCAACTAAATCCTTTTCCAACCTGCTTCATCAGCATTCTAACTTTCTTCCCGGAATTTATTTGTGAAACAATTCAAAAGGAGATAAATAAAGTCTATTTAACTTCCATTGGTCTTGGGAACTATGGATTCTCTTTTGATCTGTACTATGTTTGAGTTCAAAGATACAATACAGAGATATGCAGAATGGTAAAACAAAATCTGTGTTTTTGCAATTTTCTGGACAAATCAGGCTGCAAAAAATTACAATAAAAGGAAATACCAACACTTTTCTGACAATGCCCTAGCCTATGGTGATTTGAAGTTCATGGTTTCTTTTAGCAAGATGTAGTAGTTTGAGTTTAATAACCTTTTATTGGTTTATATTTCATAAGTTTTGCCTTATCAGTTTTTGGACCTAAATCAAATCTTCAGTTGTAGAATTTCATACAAAGTACTTGCCTTGAAGCTGGATGGTAACTTTTAAGAATGACTTAGCTTTTGTATTCATAGTTGTTTATCTATACAAAAATATGTGCTTATGTTTTTTTTCAGGATGTTCTCTTCCCTCCACAACAGGTTGCTTTAATTATAAGCCTGTCTATTAATGTAAACAATCATTTATAAGTCTGCCTGATCTCACATTTTCTCTCTGTGGGCCCTTCGCTTTGTGTACAGAGAACAGAGCAATAGTACTCTATAACTACACAAAGTATCTTTAGTACTTCCTCAGTCATATTAGTGACATTCTCTCGACAGCCCACAATCTCCACAAAAAGCTGCTAATAAAAACTTTATCACTGCTGAGAACCATGGTACTTTTCCCCCCTTAGTCTATTCATTCAAAGAAAATAGTTGCTTGCTATATACAGAATGCTAATAAATCCCATCTCGTTGCACAACAATCTACTCTTGTTCTGGAAAACGTTTCTTACTACTCCTGAAGACATTATCACCAGTTGTTTGTAGAGAGCAAATGATGCATTAAGACGTTGCCAGAAACAATTGTAAGGAAAGCAGGACTTAACTTCTTCAATTTCCTAGATCAGCAGCAAAAGTAAATAAGAAACTACAGACTTGTATTGCTAAAAACACAATCTTCTGAAAATGTGGAAACTCAGAACTAGGAACATTAATTGCTATAAACTTCCCATGGAATATGTGATAAACAGTATGCTCTTTCTTCTTTCTTTGTATCTCGTTTAAATCTACCCTCCTTCAGTTTAAACTATGCCTCTTGTGCTTTTACTACATGCCTTGGTAAAAAGTCTTTCTCCATCTTTCTTCTAAGCGCCTCTTATGCAGTGAAAGGCCACAATAACATCTCGCCCAGACCCTTCTCTTCTCCAGGCCAAACAGCCTCCATATTCTCATCCTCTCTTAATAGAAGTGCTCCTCTGCCCTGGTTTAACAGGGCTGTGTCCTTCTGTGTTGGGGGTCCCACAGCTGGAGGCAGCTCTCCAGGCAGCTCTCAAAAGAGAGCAGCAGAGGGACAGAATCACCTCCATTGTTCCTTATTTGCAGCCCAGTATAGTATTATCTTTGTGGACTGCAAACACATTGCTAGCTCATGTCCACCAGTATTCCCAAGTCTTTCTCTGCAAGGCTTCTCTCGATCATTCCATTTCCCAGGCTCTAATAGTAATGGGGATTACTCCATCCCAGGGGCAGGACCTTGCTTTTGGCTTCGTTGAATGCCGTGAGGTTAAACAGAAAGTGAGTCCTAGAGGTGCAGATTCAGTGAGGTAGCCTAAACAAAGTGTTTGGTAATAACATTAAAAACTTCTGTAGTAAAGATTTTACAGAAAAAAGTCAAAACCAGATAATCAAAACTTTGGCTGAATGCTTCTTACGTAAATGATTTACATAAAATATTTAATATATGTTAATAGCAGCTCTAACAAGCCTTAGAGGTATCATTAAACCACCCAGGCTTGGCAGGAAGAAGTCATCCAGCAGTTTAAAAATCGAAACTGCTCTCAGGAAAATGAAAAGAATACCTACAGTTATAAAGGCTCTACAGCTGGTTGAAATGTAACCATTTTGTCAAATGAGCTGAGCCATCAAAGGACTCAGAATTTATGTTCACAATCTAAATCTAGAAAGTACTCAAGAGATAAAGATGTAAATCTTCATGCATGTATGTATTAGATATGCAATCAAGTTAAAGATGAAAAAATATTATGGAATACTTAGAAGAGGATGCCCAGTCATTAGTCCCAAAATATTGCAACTTCTAGCTAGTTTTGTCTTCAGAATTGATGGAGATCTTTAGTCAGGTGGCATTTCCCAAAGTGCCTCAGGGAGGTTATTTCAAGAAAAATGCAGAGGCATCTGGTTGTTGCATTTTAAAAAGCCCTGCATTTCATATTTATTTTACTTGTAGTCTTTTGCCACTGATGTTGTATCTAGAGAATTCCTAAATAAATCATCTTTGTTTTGCTATTAGTTTGTTTGATGTGATGAATATCTGTGAATCAGCACCAGGTGATTCAGAGGCTATGCCTGTACAGCTGCTGGAAATTTTGTAGTCAAAAAAGTCATCTTGATTGGTCCTTGGAGAGATGTTTCCATGTATACATATGAAGATCCAAAGGGCTGATAACTATTAACTAGGTAATGAAGCTCAATTAAATTTTTAGGGTTGTTTTACAGGTGAGGGGAGAATATTTTGGGATTCTTTTTTCCTAAACTTTTCTGATAAGGGGTTTTATCTTTGCCTCCTTGCTGAGGTGGGTTGTTTGTTGTTTTTCGTTGGTTTTTTTTGGTTTTTTTTTTGGTTTTTTTTTTTTTTTTTTATTAACTTGGGAGCAAGAGTAGCTCAGGATGAATCAGAGTAATGCAAACTTCAGTGGTCTGTGTGAATGATTTAACATTTATATTAAGTGACCGGTTATGACTAGATAACTAAGTAGGAAAAATAAGGTGGGTAAAAGTGAGAGTAAGGATTCTTGATGTGTAAAATGTAAGTTTGAATATTTTTCTGAGCATACTCCATTCATACTGCTAGAAAAAGCATGAGACACTGATGTTGCTAACTTGAATGGAGCAGTTGAGATGAGGCTGCTTTGCATAAAGTCTGAATAACCTGCTTTTCCCTTGTACACAAAACTGTATGTGGTTGAAAAACCAGTTAATATTTGCTTAAATCTGCTGAGTAAGAAGGGCAAGACCAGGGGTCAAAGGCAAATCCAGTGACTATAACAGAGCTGTTTACTGTGACTGATAAAGATGGCACTTTTTGACTCTGTCAGCTGAAGTCCAGCTGTGGACTCCTGTATTACCTCTCCCCTAACCTTCCAACAGATCATTACTCGTAAATAAGTCTTTTAGGCTGATTTGGACAGGAACGCAAGGTAGAGCCACAGGTAGTTCCCACAGATGTTTTCCTGGATATACTGTGTCTAGGTCTCAGAGTGAAAAGGGTATAAGACTCCACTACAACTGATTAACTCAGCGCAACCAACATCTTCTAGTTCTTTTTGTTGACACTGTAAAAAAGTCATGGATGGATGCTGTCTACTAAGTTTCATCTGCTTAGATACAAGAAGTTCATCATAAAATGCCAGTCCACAAAGTGTTTATTATAGCATGCTCTTGCACCCTTTGCAATATCACTGACACAAAGTTTCAGCAGGGTAGAGACTGGGCTGTCCTGTGTGCCCTGGCAGTATGCCCTTTGTACACTGTGTGAAGAATGGCCAGGTACAGTGGTTTGAAGTCAGCTTTTAGACAGCTGTTCAAAGAGAATCTTCTTGTAGCACTGGTATGTTACCTGCTTGAAACCAGTGATGTTAGAACACTGCTGAATTTCTTCATGCAAGAAGAAATTCAGCATCTTGAAGTGTTTAAGAATATGACTCTTGCATCTTGAAGTGTTTAAGAATATGACTCTTAATTAGTAAATTCATTTAATAAATAATGCAGACAGCCCAGCTACTTTCCTCAGTACAAAGCAGATATTTATGCCCTCTTTAATAATTGTCACATGACTGCTAACAGCAAAAAAGAAAAGTTCCTGTGAAAAACAAAATAGTTTTTTGTCCTTTTTTATATGAAACTATAATACTGCATTTGTGGCACAATGGGATGCTGTTCAAAGAAGAAAATTAACAGTCCTTCCTATCACTTTGTCGTTCAAAATCTGCCCTTGAGCAAAAACTTTTTTTTTCCAATTTCTTAGTGTAAATGAAATCCAGAGCAACCAGCAAAAGAACAGGCAATAGTGTTCTTCAAGAATGTAATACAGTTATTTTCCCATCTCTGCTGGACTCTTTACTAGGCTTCAAACTCCAGTTTTCACATTATACAGGTTTTTTTTCTTCTTTAATATTTTTACTGCCTTTTCCATTGAACTCTTTCTTGCTGAGATGTTAGATTATTCCTTTACTGAGAGTCTCTGTTTTATGCTTCTGTTTATCTTTCTGGCCATCTAGCTATGCATTTGTGGCAAAGCAATATATAGGAACATAGGCCAAAGTTTTCCACTTAAGTTCTCATGTAATATATTGAATTTACACGTTTGGTTATGTGATTTTTATTACCTTAATATAGCATGAAGAAAATGAGTGGTTTCAGGTAGAACATTTAGTCTGATCAATAGTAGACATTTAATTTTTTGACTATTACTTCTGCTTCAGGATCTTTTGTCCCTAGTGATCTTGAAGAAATTTTTCAATGCCTATATATTTGAAGGTGTTGACAGTTGTTTACATATGTGTTATGATTTATATTTTCTCTTTAGTACACAGCTACTTCTAAAAAGTACATGAATGAGAAGTAAGCAAAGCCACAGAAGGGTGAGATTAGTGTTATTTTATACCTTAACCTCACATGGGTACCCTCAGGAGTAGAAACACCATTCCTCTGTGTAATCTGTGTAATTGCATTCTGACAGATGTAAGTATGGGGGCAAAGTGATCAACTCATACTTTTTATTATATTGCGTGTTTTACCAAGATTTGTTATTAAAAAACCTTCTGAAATATATGTCTTAGTGTGAAAACATATCTTGTTGTATTTATTTACCATCTGGTGGCCTGTGAACACAGACCTGTGCAAGTCCTTATTCTTGAAGAAGGCTTCCCCCTTTGTAAATCTGACCATAACAAAAGAAAAGAATTACACATGTAATTGTTTATTCTCTTAATATAGAATTCACATGTATTAGCAGAATAATGTAAATTTTTCATAATTATTAATAATGGTATAGGAACCAAATTTAAGCAGGTCAATAAAATGTAAACGTTTATTAAATAATATGAATCATTAATAAAAATGTGCAAGTCTCAGGATTTGAGCTAAAACAAGTGAGAAATTGAACAAGTTCAAATGTCAGTCTACGGGGTATAATTTCATTACTTGCAGACTTTTATAAACTCAACCGCTTGCGAAAAACTAGATTTAATTGGAAAGTAAAGATGGAGAAGGCTATGCATAAGCATATTTTGCCCTTTCCTCTCCAATTTTTAGTGGGAATTTTTTTTTTTTTGGTCAAACCTAAAAACCCAAACACTGATTTTTCTTCTTTAGGAAACTGACACCTGGACATTTTTGTCCATAAAATTCAGACATTTGTGTATGCGTTGGCTAAAGAGTTAACATTCTTGCCAAAATCATGTGTTTGTCAAAAGAGTTTGAGGAAAGTATATGTTCTTTTTTATTTAACTGAAAACTAATTTACAATTGAAAAATCATTTATAGAAAATATTCTCAGCACCAACATTAAACCAAATACTGTGTGATTTAGGCTGTCCAGCCAAAGGAACAACCATTTATTCATCTTTCTGCTATCAAACATAGTTTTTAAAAAGTTACTATATTGAAATTTTTAATTTCACAAAACCACCTATTTTGTGTTTCATTTTGTTTTAAAGTAAATATTATAATTAAATACTTTGCCTTTAAAAACAATGAGATTTCTGAGGGTTTCGATTATGTAATTATCTGAAGTCCAGAAGAAGACAGTATTGGATGAAACCTGTACTTTTCATCTATATAAGAAGTAGTGATTTCATTTAGTTCTTTCTTTAATGAACATTTAAAAGCCAACAGTAACTCAGTTTATAAAAGTGGAAATATTAAATCCTACGATAAAAAAAAAAACCAAATACCTCCTTTCCTGTTTTCACCTTAAGAAACATTTCACTCTGTGGTCTGGACAGGTACTTCTGATCAAATTACAATAATGGGTCAGATTTCATCTCTGCTTTGTGTTGGGAATAGGGAAGGCAAAACAATGCATAAAACTGTATAAACAATGTACTTCAATACAGGAAGCTGCAAAAGATAGCAGTTCGTGTAATGATTTCTTATCAACATACCTCAACATGCCTCAAGGCATGAAGGCTGAATAAATCAGGTTTCCATACCCAAGCAATATAATTTTAATGTCTACTGTAGTCTTGGCATCGCCTGTGCATCAACCTTGTCATGACAATAAAGATTACAGATCAAAATACTTAAATAATTCACCAGTTTTACATCAAAGTGAGACAGATTATGACAATACAAAACAAGCTAAAATAAACAGAATATAGATGAGAACAGGAATTTCCTGTAAAAATCATTGAACACTCCAGTTGTCATTGTGGAATTAGAATCTGAAAAACACAGGGATCACTTTAGCGTCCTGTAAAATAAATTGGAATCTTTCCTTTGAACATTTTACGCAGTCCCATGCTACACAATGTGTATTTACCATTGCATTGTCAGGTTCAGTTTTAAAACCTGTACCCTTTTCAAGTGGTGTGAAACTGAAATGTAAAAGGAAATATAGAACTGTATTATGAGCAGAAGAAAAGCTTATTACACTTCAGAAATAGTTAATAAAATCCAGTCTTGAAACAGAAAATATATTTGCAAAACAGAAATATAAAACTTTTGTCTCAATCAAGAGGACTTTTCTAAAAAGTGTGAAATGTAACAGAGGACAAGGTTACATTTTTGTTCCATTTTTAATAGCTTGGGAAAAAAGAAAACTAGAGCCAAAATGTTGCCTTTATAGTTATTTTCAATATTCCATCATGATTTTTATCAGTCATCTTCCCTTTCCATGTTGGGGCCATCCTTACTACAGAGCAAAACAGATCTTCATTTCCTTTTTCATTTTTAACATAGTCAAATGGTGAGAAGAAACATGCCAGTCTGATGTGATCCCACCCTCTCTTTTCTTTTTTGTAAAATGAGATATCAATAAAACACTAGATCATTTCAAAGTGTTAGTTACAGAAAACCTAACTCTTAGGTGCTGAACATAATAGGAAAATCACAAGCCATGTTTTAAGGAGCATCAGTTTCAACTGGTTTTACAAGGACTAGGCAAAGAAGGTGAAAATAAAACTAAGTATGTTAAAAAAAAAAAAAAAAAAACAAGTATGTAAAAAAAAAAAGAAAAAGAAAAATATTTGAAGGAAGACTTCTTTCAGTATGGGGTAAAAAAGCTAAAACAATAAAAAAAGAGGACTTTTTAATAGGTGTGGGGGAGGTACTTGTAAGCAGTTGAAAAGAATCAGAAAATGAGAAATCACAGAGTGAAAAAACTTTAAAAGGTGAAAATAATGAAATGTAAATAAATGAAACATAAATCAGAACCAGACTGGCTAAAATAAATTGAGCAGAATTTACGAGGGAAGAAAGAAATAAAAAGAAGTAGATTTATTTCAGAGCTAAAGGCCCTTCAAAGAAATCCAAAATGTATAGGAAAGTTGACCTAAGTGAAGTGATGTGCAGTTAAAACTGGAAACATAATTAAAAGTGAAATGGTTGGAAATATTATCATGAACAAAAACCTGAATACTTAAAAATTGAAAAGTACCAAAGAATAAAAATTAATAGTGCTGTCTGAAACATAAAACTCAAAGTAAATAAAATAGAATTTAATTCAGAGTGCAAAAATAATATGGCACGAAAAGCTGCAAGAGGTAAATTTGTTCATTTCTAAAACCTACCCCAGCTGAAGAGGAAAATCAAAATGGGAAACCATTTTTTTCCATAGGCAAAACCAAAAGCTGTCACTTTTTATTTGAAGCACTGTTATGTTTGGGTTTTCTCTTACAATTTCTTAACATAGAAGTTGGAAACACACTAAAAGCACAATTTTTTTTTTTGCTTTAACTGCCATTCCATTGGCAAATGCATACCCTGAAAAATCTAAGATCATAGTCCTTCCCTGAGACCTCCTAATAGCAGGCTCAATGTCTCCAACTGTCTCGACTGACAAGTGGCTACAACTGGACACAGAAGATTTTTCATTCAAAAGCTGACTTTTTTTGCATGCATTTTATACCAAAGGACAAAATTAATAATTTGTTCCATTAGAGGAAGGATAAGAGAAAAATCAAGTTTCTATCAACTTTCCTGAAGTCCCATGAAAGCTAGTATTAAATTTTCTTAACTGACCAGCTAGTCAGGATCAAGTACATCTTTACTTTATGTACTGTTATAGGCTAATTGAGATAGGAACTTGTTCTTTTTCTGCACTCATAGTGAGCTCTGAAGATTGCATATCTGATTCCTGTTGAGAAATAATAGATGTTTAACTCATCAAAGACTTGAAGATAAGCTGGTGTCTAGGCTTAAATACTCTTTCTTTTAACTTAAGCACTTTTCTAACCTCAGTTTGAAATTAGAAAAAAAAAAACAACTGCAGTGTGAGTCTGGTGAAATGAGGCTGCCAGAGTATATTTCAGATATTTATACTTATTCTGTTTTTAGACATCTAGATTTGCTAAGTTTTTATTCATAAAATTGCCTTGAATTTACTGCCTATATTAAGCATCTCTACAATAAACAGTTCTATTTCTTGTTCCAGTGTAATTTTCAGTACATGGATCAGAACTAAGGAAAATCAACACTTCTGAAATTAAAATACCATGTCACCTTCAGTTACTTTAAAAAAAAATAAAACCTTTAAGAATACAGGCATGAAGCTATTCTGATCCACATTTACAGTAAGTATGCATGTGAAAAAAGAGGCTTTCAAGACATAAAGTCTTACTAATGAGTATTACATTTACCACCATAGGAATAATAATGCACATTCTGTTTTCAAATAGAGTATTTTACTTCAAAGTATTACCTGTGGTTACTATTGTAAAAGCATCCCCAATGGTTTTAAAGTTGCTTTTGAAACTCGAGTTGATGCCAATAACAGTGAACTTGTTTCTTGTTTTTTTTGAAAACTCTGAAATGTATGGAACAATGTATTTGAAAAGAAATCCTTATATAGAAAATATTCCCTAATCCAGCATGGAACAGAAGATAGCTGCTCTCCATACTATAGAAATATTTTCTAATTTTGTATAAACAAAATGGAAATTAAACTGGTTTTTATGAGTGTATCCTTAAATGTGTAGTAGCATATTCAAGGCTGGCATTGAGCAACAGAATTAGAGAAACGAATGTTGGTTGATGATTTGGCTAATGTTTTCATACCAAGTGACAGCTTCTTTCCAATTCTCTGCAGGTCAGCTGGCACAAGCACTCATGATTGAGAAAAATGGCACTGCCCCATTTTGTCGAAAAAGATAAATGTCAAGGACACCCTAGACTGGGATTGCAAACCCTTCATGATTCCTAGGCTAACATACAGGGTCAAACGCCTGTCACAGCAATAAGAGTACTGACACGGTAACAGGCTAAGAGAAGATGATGCTTACAATGAGGAAAAGGAAGGATGGACACCTGTAGGTGTAGCAAAAGGCTACATTGCTGCAGAATCCTGGACCAAATCCTACAAACTATATTTCACAAGATATGAGCTTAGGTGTCAGGATCATTTTACTTTTTCTTGGGTTTTTTGCCATACTCTTATTATCTCAATAGTGGCAATGCTGCTGGGTTTTGATGCATTCAGACAAGAATTCTGCATTGCTAAGACCCTTCACTGAAAAAGGAAGGGAATGTTTACTATGGACATTATGCAGCCGCCTCTGCCTGAAGCACAGTTTCTGAAAAACCTTTGTGAAAATTAACTTTTTCTAAGGAGAGGAGGGGATGGGGAAAAAAGTAAAAAACCAATATTTATTCTTTTGCCCATTCTTACTGTGCCAGAGAGGAGCATTGCCATTTCAAAAAATTAGTGAGTCTCCCAGTTAGAATATGTCCCTATATTTTAGCATAATTTTCAATATTGTTTTGTTATCCATAGTCAGTTAAATCATCTGTATCTAACGTTATTATGTTGTACGAAAGCTGTCTGAAAAAACATTTTCAAAGTTTTATGACAAAAGGTATTGAATTTCCAGAAAGATGATTAGCTGCTCCTTGTCACAAAACTGATGCATGATTTGGAAGCTTTAAATACAGTTATTAGTTACGTAGGGAGAACGAACAGTTATGAATACAATGTGCATTTGTCACTAAGCTGACAGGGCAGTTAAAGTATGAGAATAAAGAATAAAAAGGAATCTAATTAATATGCATGAGGTTAATGATTTTTAGTATGTTTACCAAGAGAAAACATGAAATTTTTCTTCATTAAATTTGTAGGTGACACACAAAGAGAAAGGGTATTTATATTCAATTTATTTGGAAGAGTTTGGCAGCAGGGGAGCTGCTGGGGTAGCTGCTGTGAGATCAGATCAGCTTAACCCATAACAACCTTTTCTGGTGCCACATGCGGGCTCTGGAGGAATTTGAGAAAACGGCAGTAACCAAGAGAGGTAATCAGCAAATCTTGATCTGAATATTACCAGAAAGCAGAATATTTGTGAGAACTGTTTTGTAGCTGTAATATGGTGGAGGAACAAAGGGTGTGGCATGCATGTGTTGTCCACCAGCATTGGTGCAGTCATGATATCAGTTCAAATTTGGTGGACAATGCTCTTTATCAATATATGTGAGGTTTGTGTAGACTGTGTGGTAAGTGCATATTTTAATGACAACTTTTAAATGTGTTCTTCACAGAGGTGAGTGGAGGCTGTCTGGGGGGTGCAGAATAGAAGTAACTTGAAGGAAGCTGCAGCCTGTGGGGGACCTGCACTGGAGCAGGTCTGGAAGAGCAGCAACCCATGGGAAAGCCCCTTGCTGAAGAAGTTCATGAAGGATTGTATCCATGGGAGGGAACCCACAAAGGGGCAGTGGAAGGGCATGAGGAGGAAGGAGCAGCAGACCTGAAGCATCATGAACAGTCCACAGCCCCATTCCCCTCCCCCTGCCCCACTCAAGGGTGCGGGGGGCAGAGGTACAGGAGTCAGGAGAATCTGAGCCTGGAAAGAAGTGGGAGTGGTGAGATGTGTTTAGTTTTGGGGTTTTTTTCTCACTAACCTACTCTGTTTTCAATTGCAGATAAACTAAATTATTCTTCCTCAGTTTTAATCTCTATTTCCTCTGACAGTAATTGGTGAGAGATCTCCCTCACTCTACCCATCAGTTTTTAATCTTATATTGTTCCCTTGTCCTGCTGAGGAGCAGAAGCGACAAAGTGGCTGGGTGGGCACCTGACAGCCAGCCAAGGTCAACCCACTGCAGTACTGAACAAGGAAAGGGTAGTTTCTTATCAATATTCCTGTTCTCTGCAAAGTCTGTGCAGTTAAAAATAAAGTCAATAAGCTACACAAACTGGAAGGCAACTTTCAAAAAGCAGCAAGTAAGAAAAAGATACTGAGACAACCAGATGAAGGATAATTGGTTGAAATTGCTTTCTGATAAGTGCAGTTTTTGGGAATATCATAAAGTGCAGTTTGGTGAATATCTTATGTGTAAACTGAGCATAAGGATTGGAAGGTGCAAATGTAGATACTGTGATTTCCTACTGTCTTCCTCTGTGTGGCACTTGAGAAATAATTTTTTGATGATGATGTCCACTTCTGGTGTTTATTCAAGAGAAAAAGAAGAGAATTGCATTACTTTCTGTAGGTAAGTGTGGAAGAAATTCCTTAAAGTACAGACTTCTATAACAGGCAGAAATTTTACAGTATACAGTCGCTGTAGGCTTATATAAGACAAATTCAGACTCATATTGAGGAATTCCTTTTTAACACAGAGTAGCTAGCCATTGAAATAGCTTTCCTAATGAAGCATTGAATTTTATATCATCTGCAGTCTTTAAAGAAAGGCTAGATCATTTTTCTAAAATGTCTCTAGCTCAGAAGTTGCAGAGTGGATACATCACTTACCAGTTTGAAGTCTACAGCTTCTACAAGCAGGTGAAGCTGTGATGAATCCTTATAGACTTTAAATCTGTGTTAATTCTTAAGAGGAATATTAAATGTGAGTGATAGGTTGGAAAAGTAATTGCCAAAAACAATAAGGAAACTTAGACACAAATTTAGTGAAGCGCTTGTAGAAGTGCAAAAGGCCAATACAGGCTTATTTTATAAACATAAAGGCCAGCATCTGAAAAAATGTATGAATTCAGTGCATGACTAGTGATTTCATTTTAACGCATCTTACTATAGGTTTTATCTTATAAGAGAAACTGGAGAGATTTTGGAGAAAATCAACAATTCTATAGGACAGAGTTTATTTTTCTATTGTGGTATTTGTATTTAATTGTGTACATTTAATGTTTGAATTGTAACATTTTAATCAATGGGTACAAATGGCAAAGAAAGGAAAGAAAACACGGTGCAGGACACTTACCTTTCTGTATACTTAACCCCCCAAAAAAATGGTTTAAAAGTAAGACCACTAGCATTTCATCACACCCAGATTTTTGATGTTTTCAACTTTCATGATTCAAGTTATATTTTCTGGAGAAACAGCTCTAGAATAGGGTGAAGCCAGGTGTTTACCACAAACCATATTGCATATGTAGTCACAGCTCATTTGTTATGACTACAGCCATGTACCTCCATTCAGGCTGGAAATTTCACTGATTTTTGGAGGTGTTTAGAGAATGCTTGAAGACGAAGAAATTGCTCATAAATTTATCCAGCTTGGAACAACTAGCATAGCACTGTTCCCTGAAGTTTTCAACAAGA
Source organism: Onychostruthus taczanowskii (assembly GCF_017590055.1). Classification (NCBI taxonomy): domain Eukaryota; kingdom Metazoa; phylum Chordata; class Aves; order Passeriformes; family Passeridae; genus Onychostruthus; species Onychostruthus taczanowskii. Next base: position 2,778,158 of record NW_024500461.1, read on the forward strand.
AGCTTTTATGCAGCTGCTGACAACAGAAGGAGAAACAAGCAAAAATAAGTTGTTTACCATTAAACATGGAGCAAACTTACAATTAAGTAAATAAGTGTAAGAACTGTTATGGCTGACACCATGCAAATGTTTGGGTTTTTTTTGTTTGTTTTCCATTCTGTGTATTCTATCAGAGTAGCCATATGCTTTTATTATATTAACAATAACGCTTTGCTCCAGAAAATAAGAGTGATTAATGATTGATTTGCTATTGTTTTGTACTTTACCATGTGGTTCTTGCTATGCTTCAATTTAAAAGCAGGCTTTATTGCCAACAGCTTTGTTTTACATCCCTTCAAGATTGCTTTTACACAGTAGGAATAGCAAGGAAAACTGCCAAAGGAAGGCCAAACTTTTCACATAGCACCTGTGCACACAAGAGCTGCACATCCTTAGTCTGTCAGAGGGCAGACCAAGTTGATCAGCATAGTTCCCTTTCCTTTTAAGGACAGTGTGTCTTGCGGAAAAAATGTCTGAAATTCGACATCCTGCTATGCACTTCCTCATCTGAAAAATAGAAATTAATGTTTTTCCCAGTTCATATGAAGGCTGTTCAGATTTGGGAGTCATGTACAGCAAAAGTCATTTGGTATGAAGTCCATTTTCCCTTCTGGTTTGATTCTTCCCCCTGGTTTCAGCAGCCTACCTGGTCTAGCCAACTCTCTCCTTTTCTGGATGGCATTCACAGGCAGTTCATTTTTCAGCTCCACACTGGAACAGTGTTTTCCTGGAGTAGTTCTTCTTTCTCAGAATTGAGGATGACAGCTCAAATGTTCTTAGACCCTTTTCTAAATGGAGTTTGGATGGTCTCTTAAGAAGAAGCAGAGCTGGATACTGATCAGGATGTCTTGCTGTACTAAAGTAAGATGTACGGGTGCAGCAACCTTAACCTTTTTTTCATTTTGTCCTTGACTTCAGGAAAAAGTATTGTATTAAACCACAGCAATGTGGATTCAAATACAGGCAGAGTATGGAATACTCTGAAAAGTTTGGAATAATTTTATGATAAGTATCCTTTGATTCTTTCTCTTCTTTTGGGGCCCACCAGTTCATTAACTAACTGACTGACTGACTAACTAACTAACTAACTAGCTAACTAACCCACTCTTAACTAAACTGGCACTAAACCTCCATCCCTGCATCTCTTAGAATCCAGGAATTTTAACAAGTGGAGCTGATGCTTTCCTTGTGCAATAGGTGGAGTGGCAGCCACTGACACATTCCAGTATTATTTCCTGCTTCTAAAAAACATTTATCCTGTAAAGCACATTTACCAAGAGTAATCCTACATCGTTACATCTTTTAGTATTCATAATTTGTATCAGCTGATTTCTATTATCTTTTACTCTTCAAAAAAAGTTAGAAATCTCTTCCACATGTGATTACCCAGATAGCTGGGAGTTGACTATGTGTGAGTCACTGGGGGAAAGTACATCACTACTTGTGAAATTTTAGAAGATACACCAGGGTTCTCACTGTGTGGTTTTTTGAAATTATGATGCATTCAATTGGTTTGCTTCAAGTTATCTATTATCTAGTTCCTGTTTTATATGAAGATAAAAAGTACTTTCCAAGTACAAACCCAGACCATTTATTATAGCAAGTAATTCATCTCTATCCACAAAAACAAAAAGCTATTTCCCTAGAAATGTTGTAAAACAGATCGTGCAGTTGATTTAGGAAAACTGAGCTTTGCTCGTAGTAAAATATGACTAGTTGGTAAGAGGGCATTTCTTTTCAGTAGCATAGATAATGAAATTTCTTCCTGGCTCATACTTGTGGATTGAAACAAATAGGTACAAAGTTCTCAAGGCAGGGTGTTTTTCACCTTTAGAAATATGTCTCCCTTCATATTTTAAAATTAAATTTATTTTCTATAGAGAAAATAAATTGAAGATCCAGTGATAAACTGGCTTTTTCTGCATTTGAGGGGGTTTCTATAGTCCCTTGTTACTAAACAGAATGAGATACTACAGCACCCCATGTAATTTTTTTCTTATTTTGCTGGCAGTACTGTACACTTTCAGCAGCTACATGGTTATGCTTCACTGTGTCTTTCGTGTCCGTGAGTTGTACGTTTCCAAAGCTTAGAAATCTGATTCAAGGAAACGATGAAAATGCACAGGCAGCAGAAATGACAACCTACAATATCTTCTGTGGTTCACGATGGATGGGAGCCATGACTTCTGACTCCCCTTGTTTTGTGTGGGTGGTCACTTGACAAGTTATCTGTAGGGGTATTACTAATACACTGATACTTTTATTTGAAGTCCAAGCCTATCAGTTAGAATGAAATCATGCTGAAGAAAAAACATGTTTTACAAGGACAGTGAAAACTTTCTTTGAAATGAAACTTAGCCTCATGAAATGCACAGCTCTGGCAAGTGTCTCCAAGTGGATGACCTATTCATCACCGGCAGTTTCTGTAGTTGGTTGAGGAAAACTATCAACAAAACACCTCATTCCCATGAGCATTAGAACATCCCTGCTGCCAAAAATAGTCTCATTTTTATGACTGCATAACCTGCCAGCATCTAAATATAACTATTAGCCACAACACTGTGGAGAAAAAATGCTTTGATTTTGAGAGCTGAGTACTCACAGATCCCCATTACACAACAGTCCTAATAAGAAATCCAGGTCTCATACGGCCAGGATTTCTAGGAAGAGCTGCATGTACACTGGCTACAGAGGTGTTTTACTTCATGCAAAAGCCACCAAAACTTCTTGTGCTAGTCTACATATGGTAGAGTTTTTCTGAAAAAGCTAAATATATCCTTCCATTAAAAATAAAATCAGGCCTTAATAAAAGATTTCAATATCTGCTGTTCTCACCCTGTTTCTTTTTTTTTTTTTTTTTTTCTGGATTTCTAATTTTTTTACTGGAAATAACTGAGGAAAACGTGATATTTTCAAGAAAATTTCAGTATCAAATAAGCATCTTTCTGCCACACAGAATTTCTAAGCAGCTATCAATTTCAGTTTGTCAACTTCACAAAATTATTACAAAATCCCAAACCCTCCTTGAAACCTGCACATAAACCATTCATTTTGTCCTGCAGTTCTCTGAGTGAAAGCAGCCTTGCCCACATTCCCCTGTATGTGAATTAAGCTTGAATTAAGAGTTCCAAATTACGACGTTGAACTTCTTGAGAAGAGCTCCAGCTGATGTCCCTGCTGGATGCTTTTTCATGTTCCATTTTGTGTGGGGGCAGCATCATGTATCATGCTGTCTAACCCATTCATAATTGATTATCTCAAGCCTCTGTCCATAAAGCTGAAATATTATGCACAAGTCTGTATTGAATGGGCTGGATGCACACTTACGACTACACTTGAAAATTAAATGGGTAGATGCTCTGCCCAGAATATAGTGCTCTATACTGCCATAATGGAGGAAACATAATAGAGTGTCACAGAAAACTCTCAGGCTTTTCTGTTATTGAGAAGAATGGTTTTCATGAGGATTGACCAATCTGTCTATCTCTGTACCAAGCCATATTTCTGTCTTCATTAATCTATTTCACGAGAGATATGCAGTGTTTCTCCAGATGTGTTGCATAGATTAGAATCTGTGCTCTTTTCAGCAAATCTTTTGACCCAAAGCACTTTAACAGTGTACAATGAAGGACTCACAATAAATTAAAATCTACATTTGCTTACAAATCTATTAATCTCAGATGGTATTTTACTATTTTGTTTTCAATTTGTGAGCAAACTTTTGACTGAAAGGCTAAAAATTAACCTGAATCTCATTATGCTATGGGAGTGGAATAATTTTATTATCCTTCAGATCAGGTAATTGTTATTACAACGATCAGATTCACAGTTGCACTCCCAGTGTAGTCATATACTGGTAGACAATTGAATCAGTAGGTCAATGGCTCTTGCCTTCACAAAGACAATTCCTGTCCTGACCAGCCACAACCTAACTAAATAGGAAAGTGAAATTACTTATAACCCTAAGTATGAAAGTGCTAAGCCAGCTTCCTTCAGAGAAAGTGCAAGCAGATGTTTATATCTCAAAGGGGCCCCAGCTTACATGGCTTAAGATACAAGCAACCTCAGCAGTACCTGAGATCCCAGGCCATGAAAAATCCCTGCTTTAGCTAAATCATATGGCAGTGACTGTTTTTGGTGAAAAGAAAAAGTCAAGGGATTCTCTACAGCTGGTGGAGTTGGCTGAGTCTAACACTGACTGCAAGAGACCTAGGGCTTTATCACGGCTAATCCAATACAACTTTCCTTCACTCTTGTGCACCTAGAACACCTTGTGCCTTCTTTACAAGAAACTCAATACAAAAATAGAATATTAATTATTAACTAGAAAAAAATACTCACTCTGCTATTCTGTCTTCAATGTAACAGTGAAAAATTTATTATTATTATTATGGGAATATTAGGATAAAGGCAGCAATGTATTCAGACTTTATGCAGAAAATGACAGGTAGAAGAGAGATAAATTAAATGAAACCACACTAGAAATCTCAGTCAAAGTTAGGTTTAGGTCTAGTATTCCCTGATGCATAACTCTGTACTTGGACCTTAAGAAATTCTCTTTTGTCAGCTACTTGTTGCATATGCAGAACCGGTTTCAAGCTTACATTGTGTACCTGTCCTGACATTCTTGGTGCTCAGCTGTTTGGACATTTTTGCACTCTATGTCACAGCTCCACATGTGCCTTCTCTGTGCAGCACCTCTTGCCAGAAAATCTCATTGTCCCAAAGCACACTCATGTGCTATATATAACTGCACACCATCAGAAAATGTCAAGATGCATTTGAATTTTCTACTTTTAAAGCAAAAATCCCTCTTTTTTTCACCTTAAAAAAAAAGTAATTGGAGAAAAAGATAGCTAAACCCTCAATTAAACTAGGGACTTGCCTGCTCCTTATGTTAGTTCAAAAAAATGCTATAAAAAAGAAAATCTACTTTAAACACATTTCCCAAGGGTTATAGGGCTAGTCAGCTCTGCACTAGGTATGTGAAATTGTATCAGTATCCATCATCTCTTAATCTCACAAAATACATTTTAAAGTAAGGACACATTTCTTTCTTTGTCTTTACAAGGAAAGTTTCTGCTTCTTTCTCTCCTTTCCAGTGACCATGATCTGATCTTTGTTTCTAAATCTGTCACAAATTTCCTTTGTGTTTCTTTCTAGTTTTTTTCTTCCCTGCACAATAGAGATCAAACATTCTATTTCATGTGATCTTTGTGTAAGTACAGATTTAAACTAAAAAAAAAAATTTAAAATAGAAAGCAAGCATAATGGGTCTCACAGTACTGGGAAGGGGCTAAAATGACCCAAATTATTCTTGCATTCTCATAGGCATAAATGTGTTGGAGAATCAGTGTTACCATAACATCAGCGAAGAAGGAAGTCCTGTGTATGTTGCGCACACCCTGGGCACTGCCAGTTGTTTTGAGCAACAGTAATAACCCAACCCATTCCCAATTGCTGACACCATCCTGCATCCTGTAGGTTGGTACCTGCCCCTTTCCAGAAGTTGTGTAGTGGCTGGGAAGGAGGTGTGCCCCATGGAAATTGCACAGCTCTACCTGCACAAGAAGAATCTTCCCACTTCCCGATTTGGAGGTTTTTACAAGCTTACCAAGCATTATTCATGACAAAGATGACAATCTCTCAGGTTTTGTAACAAACCTAACTCATTGGAATCAATTCCTAAATCTGTAATCTGTTCTTATTCTTATCTTCTTCTTCTTCTTCTTCTTCTTCTTCTTCTTCTTCTTCTTCTTCTTCTTCTTTTAATTTTTAATTTAATTTTTTTATGAAAAGAGGTAAGGAAATAACACATTACACAACCACCTACAAGCATATTCTTCCCTCCCATGAAAGATACTGTCTTGGGAAAGGATTTTTTTGCAACTCAAATAATTATTTGTAATGGCACCTATCGATGAGTGGAACTGTCTCCTCCAAGTAGAAAGGAAGTGCTTGCCAGCAGAGATGAATTCTTTTTAATGCTGGTGATGATACAGCAATATTACTTCAAGGCTAGACTGTCAACATAAATTAGGAGCCAGAGTACTGTAAGTCAAAAAGATACTGGCACAAACAGCACAGTTTGGCACAATTATGTGACATGTGAGTCAGGATGTGCAGTACATGAAAGATTCAAAAATCAAAATCTTCAAATCTTCTGTGCAAAATAGTTGCACAGGGTCATGTCTTCAAAAAGTTAAGCTGCGTGGCACCTATTAAAGTGAATAGAGGTTTAAAACTCAAATCCTACATTTGATCTGTCCCACATTCACTGTTGCGGTGCGTTTTGAGGTGGGGCACCCCGGGGATGTCCCCGGAGGGCCCCCTAGGCTGTGAGTTGGCTGGCAGCAGCAGGCAGGCAAGGAGACTCCACACGGCTTCTGAGGGTGCTGATCAGATGAAGGTTTATTTGGGGTCCCAACCCCGGGTACAGCATGGCTACTGAGGGAAAAGGGGGGAGGGGGAGGGAGGGGGAGCCTCGGGGAGGGAAGGGGCAAGAGGGGGGAAGAGGCTCAGAGAGAGGAAGGGCTAAGAACCAGACTGATCCCCTAGCACAGCTTAAGAGGGGAATTGAAGTGGGCGCGGAATCAGACCTGGGCCAATGGGATTGCAGATACAGGAGGGTTCAGGGCAGGACCACAGGCTTAGAATATACCATACATTTCAGAGGGGTGAGACAGAGCATACCATTTAAATAAAAGCTACCTGAACAATTCACGACTTTCCATATGGTAGCATGACTTTCTTCATACAGAGAATGAAATGTCATATTTTCTCCTTAAAACTTGAAGTCAACAAAATGAGGGGTTAATCCTTTTAGTTTATGATGCACTACCTCATTTCCTTAGCATGATATCCACCCCAAAAAAATATTAAGAGAGGCATTATTTTCTCACTTTTAGAGTGGTTTACTTATTTTATCTTTCAAGAAAGGCAAGTGAAGAGGAATATAAGTGAGCATCACAGCTAGTGTCTCATTTTGTTGCTGTTGCATTTTTCTCCCCATTTTAACAATTGTAATAAATCTGAGTTTAGGGTGATGCAGACTGGGGCAGCAGTGCTGCTACCTGGCAGATTACTTGTGTCGTAAAGGCCAACTGTAAGAGTGTTCATGATCTCTGAGCTTGGCTTTTGTTCTATTTGCATTAAAGAATTATATCCATGTCTCACTGAAGATTAGTACTCATTTGTCCTTTGCCAGTAAAACACTGTCTTGAGGGAACAGTACGTATCTCCTACTGAGGATGTTTATCTGTACCACTGTCTGTCAGAACTTTGCCTGAAGCAAACCCCAATTTTCTTCATTTCTAGGCACAGTCTTAAAATCTATTACACCACATGCTGAATTTCTGAAATATTTTGCCTGGGCAGCACTCAAGTCTTCATATATGTCTGTAAATGTGCTAGGAGTCAAATCTCAGATCTGACTTTGGACACATTTGCAGTCTTTGAAGAAATGGTTTGCCATAGCCAGGTTATGACATTTTGTTAAATAAAATTAGCTATTCAGTCTTATGACTATGATGATGAAAGGTCAACAGCATGCTCAATCCCAGTTCCAGACAGGGAAACTTCCCGAGTTCAGCAGCAGCAAGCAAGCAGACTTAAAAACTAAAAGAGTGGCATATTATTATATTCATTTTGAAGAGAGGATAAGGCTCTAATATTTCCCTCACAATCTTTTCCAGAGATCATTAATGTGCTTTAATAAGAATGTGCTTTATGAATTTAATATATATTGTGAAAGCTCATGTACACATAAGATAGGCTTTTAATTGATACTGCACCTTCTAGGCCAAAAGTTAGATTATCCAGTCACACATCTCTCTCTTGGGGTAATGCTACATGACTGAGCAGATATAATAATTTCATTACTAATAAATGAGAGACATCCAGCAGTCCATTCCTTTCCTGACTGTAAAGCACCTCCTCCCTCCTCCATCTATGCTTGCACTCATTTTGTCCCATAATGAATCACTTTGATTCACAACTTTAAAAAAAAACAATTGGAATAACAGGTGGAACAGTTTTCTGGGCTAAACAAATGGATCTGTCCATAAAAGTCTGATGAATATGAAAGTCGGCAGGAGTGAGGGTAGGAAGACAGAAAGGATCACCTCCTCCTCCCCTTCACCAAATTGCTAGATTTGTTCAGTTGCTTGTTCAGCACATCCCACAACTGGTGTTTCAGCTAAGAGTAGTTTGAAGTGTTGCAGAGGGTGAGAATTAGATCCCTGTGTCCTTCACACAGCCAATACAAAGAGATGCAGGAGGTGTACACAGTCAGAGTGTGCCCTGGACCAGACTCCTTCTGACCCATGCAGTACTGGCACAAGTATTTTCTGTCCAGCAGTACAGGCTCAGCTTCTCTGCAATCAAACTGCAATTAAGGAAACAAATGTAGATAATTCAACAGTGATTGGTTTTTTGTGTGTGTGAGGCTGCTTCTGCAAATATCAGATACTTCAACAAACTGTTGAGTCCTGAAGATTGCTGATTCTGTAAGGGGTAAAAGACAGATATGAAAGGATACAAAATGTAATCGCTGAAAACAGAAGAAAAAGGCTGTGTAATGAAGCTTAAGAATTCTGATTCAGTTTTGTTTTTAAAGAATCCTGATTTTTTTGTTTTTAACAGTTGCTATAAAGTCATGATTTAGTGCCACCAGTGTTTCTTATATGGCTGTATAGCCATATATCTGTACTCCATGTGTTGTCTAATTTTCAGCTACCTGACAACTGTAAATGATGTAAAACCCTTAAGAGGCTGGATATTTTTGCAACTGTTTGTAACATAGTTTTCATACAGAATACTGAATATTTCTAGAGCTGAAAGCAAAAATTCCATGTTTCTTTCTTTGGTGGCAGTGCAGGTTTAAGCAATTTCTGCTCTCAGCCCTTCCTTCCTGTCTCCACACCACCACAACCATTGTGCCAGCACATCTGCTTGTGCAGCTTGTGGTGAAAATGGGAACCATCTGATAAACCATCTGCCCCATCCTGGGGCAGCAGAAAGAAATCAAAATCAAAAGGATGCTTATAACAATGTGTGAATTAAGATGTGTAAGAGGCTAACCTTGCATTGTGACATCTATGAGGTTTATGGAGGCCGTGTTAAGTTGACCCTAAAGAATCTGAGGTCTAGGGGAACTTTTAGAGTCTCTTATGAAATTTCAAAATATGTCTAAAGAACCCCCTTATTTGCTTAATTCAAAACCTCTTTCTAGTGACCTTACTTTTTAGCTGTTTGCTGCTTTGAAGATTCTTTATGGAGCAATATTAAACTTACTCAAAGATAAACCTTCCTGAGGAGTTAAGACAGACCCTTAAGGGCCAACTGTTCCATCTCCTTTTTGCTCTTCCCTCAGAAAGTAAAATGAATTGTAGATACATATATATATGTTTATGCATACATATAGGTAAACATTTGCAACATTTTTGAAAGCCACTCATTTTTTTTTTTTTGTGGCAGGTAAGTAGTTTGTCTGATTTTGCTGCCTGTGGGTGAGCAGAACATTCATGACAGCTTTCTTAAATGTAATATCCATATAATTAAACACAGTTTTATTCAAAATATTTTATACTTGAACAAAGCTGAACATTTAATTTCTGCAGTAACCCACAGACACTGATGTCTCACCCATCTGTTGGGCAGTTTCTCCAGAGTGCCTCAGTTCCTTCTTTTTTTAAGAATCTGAGGTCTAGGGGAACTTTTAGAGTCTCTTATGAAATTTCAAAATATGTCTAAAGAACCCCCTTATTTGCTTAATTCAAAACCTCTTTCTAGTGACCTTACTTTTTAGCTGTTTGCTGCTTTGAAGATTCTTTATGGAGCAATATTAAACTTACTCAAAGATAAACCTTCCTGAGGAGTTAAGACAGACCCTTAAGGGCCAACTGTTCCATCTCCTTTTTGCTCTTCCCTCAGAAAGTAAAATGAATTGTAGATACATATATATATGTTTATGTATACATATAGGTAAAGGGAATGTGTACATATAATCTTTGCAACATTTTTGAAAGCCACTCATTTTTTTTTTTTTGTGGCAGGTAAGTAGTTTGTCTGATTTTGCTGCCTGTGGGTGAGCAGAACATTCATGACAGCTTTCTTAAATGTAATATCCATATAATTAAACACAGTTTTATTCAAAATATTTTATACTTGAACAAAGCTGAACATTTAATTTCTGCAGTGACCCACAGACACTGATGTCTCACCCATCTGTTGGGCAGTTTCTCCAGAGTGCCTCAGTTCCTTCTTTTTTTTGAAAACAAGGGCTTCTGTCACACTGAAGTCTCACATCAAATGTTGCCCATTTACAGGCATATAATTTTGGAGCACTTCACTGTCCAGATGCTCTGCATATGGGAAGCTGGGTATCTGGTTTCCATTCCAGGAACCAGGCAGTATAATGCATATCATTTAGGTGCTTTGAGATTTTGGCTAATTTCAAGTCTGTGAATAATGGTTGGAACTATTCACATCCTTGATGCTAGGCAAATGCCCAAGAGATTTACTAAAATGTTAAATCACAGTAACACAGTGGTCTCCAACTCAGAGCTTTTAGTCACAAACTCATTTTTCTTCCTCATATTCTCATACACTGAGTTTTCTGTGCTTTTAAGTAATTATTTTTCTCCTTAAACCTTAAATACATGGCAAAATTTCACTGCTATTTTACCCCGATAGTTTTGTCTTCAGATCAGACAGCTAAAATGAAGTAATTTTGGAAGGCTGCATTTCCTTAAGATTTTTTCCCCAGAACATCTCAAAATGTGTTATGAAAAATAATCAAGCTCTTCAGTATGTCAGAGACACTTGAATACTTGAAGGGAAATTAATTCTGGCACAACTCAAGTCTTTCTTCCCAGCCCAGCGTTCTCCTGTCCTGATTCATTCCTCCTCTTTTCTTCTCCTCCTATGCTAACAAAATGTCAACTACCTTTGATTCATACCTCTGTTTAACAGCTATATCTTACTGCAGACTATTTCATCTAAAGGCTTGATTACACCGTACTTTACCAGCCATCAAAATCTGTTTTCCTTCTGAAGTCCTTTTTTTCCCCCCATACCCCTTTATCCTTTTGATCAATTACTACCTGTTCAATTTACACTTTGTCATTTATTGAATCAGTCTTACTTCCTCAGTATCTGTTTCCTTCCTCTTTTAATGTGTTACATTTCAGTTCCACCCCCTTTCATCAATCTTTTGACGTTTCTTTATTCTTTATTTGCAGATTGCAATAAACCTGTCTCTTTCTTTGTATGTGTTTCCTTTTTGCTTGAATCAAAAATCTGAAAGTCTACTAGAGTTGCTTTGAAGGAAATTTCTTTTGCCTTTTTACACCATTCTTCTCTCAAGTTCTTTCAGTTAAGAGAATATCTCACATCTTCAAACCTCGAATGTTGGAAAACACATTCTTTTTTATTCACCTGTTGAGTTTGAGTTGGATGTGAAAAATTTAGAGGGCATCACAAAACCAGAAAATTGCATCAGACTGAATAAAAAGGGAGAATTCCGACATCTGGTTTTTCACTGAATGTGTTCTTTAACACCCTAATTTAAAGACTGTGCATGGGAGCTCTCATTGTCATTCTGGGTACTTTGCTGGATAAAAATCACTGAAGACATGTACTGCTGCTGATTTCAGACAAGCAGTCAGTCTTTTTCACTCAGTTGTCAGTAATGATGAATACAATATAAATGGAAGACATGGCGGTTTTGTCAGAGCTAGTGAGAAATACTTCACACCTAACTTACCAAAAGGGTTAAACAGATGCCCAAGGCACAGTTACCAGCTGTACTACTCTAAAAACAGACATCTCAGTAGCTGCTTTCCTCAGAAGCAGTGCTGCAGGCCAGTCACTCCTTCAGCTGATGCCTCTTCTCAGGTGTTCCTTGCTACCTCCCCAACACCTTTCATCTATCTCCTGGCAACTTTAATCATTTACTGATGATGGCAGTGAGAAACCTTGGAATTTTTAAGACAATTATCAGTGTTAGTAGTAATATTAGTCAGAGATTCTCCTATTCCACTAACTTGTCAACTAGTTACTTTGCTAATTTAAGAAATAAAAATAGTAAGTAATATTAAAAAATAATAATAAAAAAGCATATTAGAAAGTACTGTTTCAAAATATTCACTCAAGAACCTACTGCCTGCTCTCAAGATCCAAAAGTGACTTGACAATGGGATACTGACAGCTTGGTTTTGGTTTTGATAGCATTAACAATTCAGGAGTTTTGAAAATAAAAACCCAAATATGTATGAAAGCTGCTGAAGGAATACATTATTAAAGTTCTGACCTGTAGCAACACCATGATCATTCAGAAGTCTTGATAGAGAATAAAAATACATTATTCTGCCCTTTTCAAAACTCCCAAGCATTCCGTTTCACCAACAGACGTGACATATGAGCACCATCAAGTGGCAAGGCACATAGATTACAGCTAGCATTTTGACTTCATCCTTTTTCCTCAAACCACAGAATCTAACTAGGTATTTAGATGTTGATATTAGATTTCCTGCATTTTTTAAAAACTCGCATAACAGCCTTTCTGCTAACTTCTCAAAGATGTGGTAGAAGTAGAAAGCTTTTTTAAAATACTCTGCATGTCACCGGAACAGGGCTCTTGAGTGTTCCATGCTGGTTAATACAGGCAAGTATTTTCAGAGTATCTAAAATTCTTTTGCAAACACATCCTTTTTTTTATCTGCTACTGCTATCACAATCATGACTGATTCATCCCTAGTGTGACAAGACCATTGTTCCCCTTATGGCAGAATAAGGATTCATCAACTAAACTGTATCTGCTGCTTCCTGAGAATAGGGTTAAAACTGTTCAACCCTTTTCCCCCCCACCTTTTTCATGCTTACTTATTTTTCCTTTTTTTCTCCCTATTCTCATTCTTTTCTTCACTGCATGATACTCTGTAAGGTATCAATAAAATTTTGATCCATCAAAAAAGACTAAAATCAGGCATCAAGACTGTATGTCTATCCTGCACTTCAGTGAACTTGGGAACCTCCACTGATGAGTAGGGAAGTAATTATGTGGCCTTCATTTGTGCCACATTAATGGTGACTGATTCTTTTAAATTTCTGTGGCAAAATCAGATCCCAAAAATAATATTGGTTAGAGGAACCTTATGCCTTCAGCAATAATAATACTGGTAATCTGTTTTCACTTTCCACATGGATGATCTTGTTCTTAGGCCATTTCCTAAGAACAAAATTGTGTAAGACTCAATTAGGATTTTCTTTAAGCATGACTGACTTTTGCAAAGATCTCTTCCTTAAACAACCCCCCTCACACCCCCAGATTAATTGTAGCTATAACTGACATGACACACAGACTTTTAAGTAGATAGATATGAAACATCTCTCTTCTGCCCTCTTCTTTTACTACCTTTGCTCCCAAAGCTGAAGAATCAAAGCAATGTAGATTCCTTTGGCTTTAATAGCAAGTATACATACAATTTCTTTCTTTGCTTCAGTAGTTCTTTTATTAATATGTAAGTACCTGGATGTCACACTTTATAGTAATTACTTTTAGATTTTTTAAATCTTCACATCTGCTTTTTTTGACCAGTTTTTTTTTTTTTTTATCGGCTTCTTTAGGCTGGACAGATTGTGCCTTTTTAAGAGACCATCACACTAAACCAAAGCTAAAGAACTTCTGCACTTGAGCATGTTCAATCATAGTTATTATCAAATCATGAATTGAATATGACAGCAGACAGGACATACATTCTGGGCTTTCTCAGGCCTGAAACATTTCATTGAGCTGAGGTGATGTGCTAACTGGAGTTAATAGGAAGCAACCAATTGAGAACTAGTGGTTTAAATGAGTGGAAAATCTTAATACTCATTAAAAGTGTTGAAGTAAAGAGCAAAAGGGCAGACATACATTCCCAGCAGAATAATCTTCAGCAGTCGGCTAAAGCAGCATTAGTCCCCTTTGTGATGCATTAACAGAAGTAGCTATCACACCTTAATAGTAAGATCTCGCTCACATTCATTTTAAGAGCTCTTCTGTAGCAGCAAACACTTGACCATGGTTCTACACTGAAAACTAGGGTTTATAAAAGCATGTGTCAGTACAGGTAACTCATCTGTAAGAACACAATTCTGCACTCTGTGGACTGGGCACAGAGGAATGCATGGCAACTACCTTGCAGAGGCATGTTAGAAGCCTGATGTGGTATGCTGGTGGAAATTTCCTGTTGCTCTGCCACAACAGGAATATTTTGTACGTGCTTGCTCTGTCTCTAATGGTGAGCCATTACACAAAGGATAATATTGCCAATACATCAGTTATAAAAGAACAAGCTGCTTAAATTATGTCAACCGTACCCCATATGTTCCTTCATTTTAGAGGACTTCTTTAAATGCTTTTTTAGGTGCACAATTTCTATCACATGTAAAATAAGCCTGATAATTAAATATAGCTTTTTGTCAACTAATGCTTCTAGTTCAACTTTCCAATGATTGGAAATTATTTCAAAAGCTCTCAGGTTAAAAGTGGAAAACTATCTGAGATTATTCTCCTGTGACAGGAGGAATCCATAAGGAATTTTATCAAGTTGCTAAACTGTTTTGGTTTAAAATTCTGCATCTTTCCATCTATTTGTCATAGCTTTTCCATACTGACATGCTCAAAACTGTAGTCTTGACACACACAGCCTCAGAGACTTGCATTTACCTCAAATAAATTAATCTAGTTCTTTGATGCTGGGGCAATGTAAATAAGTTCTTCCCGTTGCTTATTAGAGGTAGGAAAGTCAGAAGTTATTCCTAGTTTTAAAACACCTTAAGGTAAGGAGTAGATAGTGTACCAGCTTCCAGCACATCCTGCCAGTTTACAACGCTACATCACCTCCTGTACTCACAGTAAATGGCTCTGTCCAAAAGTTTATTATGACTGATTTTTTGTTTTCAAGTTCTTTTAGCATCTCTATTCATCAAGTAAATGTCATTCTTTCAGGTAGTCCAGATGAGGAAAAAGCAGGCTGTGTTATAATAAGTCTACCACACTTATAATAAGGATATCACAGTGAAATACCTTATCAATCTCTTTATTCATTGGTTAAAATGTAATGCCATACAGTTCTTAACAATTACTGACTGAAAAAAAATCATCTGCATAAGACAGAAGCAAAACTGAAGGAGACTAATTAAAAAAGCCATCTTGCTTCAACTTTTGAAACGATTACATATAGAATAATATACATATTTACATTACAAGTATATTATATAAATATAATATATATGCAATCTTGAAACCACAATAAATATCAAGGTCTTTTTTAGGCACACAGCATAGAAAAAAATGCAGAATCTGCACAATCCTTAAGATTCTTGGAGTGACTCACTCTAACATTGTTTTCACACTGAAAAGCAAATATTTTACAGAAAATATACAGTCACAGTTTACGCAGTCCCCAGTGAACAGGGAATCTTTGATCGCCTTCCTATAAGTCTACTCCTTGATTTTCTAATACTATTGCTCTATACAGCTATTACATAAGAAAATAGTTTGCAGGTTTGTTTTTCACTCAGCTAATAGCCTAAGTAATTATCAGTGCTAATAAAGTAAGTACAGCATATCTACATCAGGTATACACAGGTGTTTACACAAACACAGGTCTGGTGAACTACTACTGAGCTCACCATCAATACTTGGGAGTCAACCTGAAATTTAGCAGAAAAAAAATTGATTTTCAATGATATAACCTCAGAAATATTTTATTATTTGAGCAAGACCTGGGCTTCAGAAATAGAAAGCTTTAAATTTAGAAGTTAATTAAAAAATCAAATTCTTGGATATGCTGGCAGATGTAGGCTGCCATTGCATTTGAATGTTTCCTTCAGTGCAAATAAAACCTCAGAGAATTAATCCAACGTGAATTTCCTCAACCAGTACGCACAGTCATGACATTTTAAAGACTGTCACTATGGAGCACCTGAGATCGCACCCTAGTAAGTGACACTGGCCACTTCTCACAGCAGGGCCGTGATCAGTGAGAGAAGAAAGAAACAGCACTTTTTTTGTTCTGTGGTTACAAATCAGACTCTGGCATGTCAGGCATATCTGCCATCAGGTAGCCAATACCATAGCGTCCGTTTGGAGCCGTGTCCAGAGTCGGTGAGCCAGTCTGTTTTCGATAGATGTTTTTGCCAAAATTTGGAGACGGCACTTCACTTGGACTCTTCCCATGAATCAGACTTGTATTATCTCCCTCCAGATTAACAGGTTCCTTTATTATTCGACCTCTTTTGTAGGATACAGATGCCAAACTACCAGAACTGTCATCGATAAGGTTGCAACGGCGTACCATGAAGACTATTGGGACTGGCAGTATGGCCAACACCATCAAAGATATACAGACAATCATTCCCCATGCTGGATATCTGTGGAACTCTTCCATAGCCTGAGAAACACAACAGAAAAACGATTAATACATCTTTACCAGAAAAATAACAAAATCCTGCAGTCCTCATTGAGGTCTGCAGTTTTCAAGCACATACTCCACGGCACTCACAGTGTAGGCACCACTACAGATCTCAAATTTGAAGAGTCATGGAGATGTAGGACTGCTATCTTTCAGCCAGTGAGCAGGACTAAAACACTGTTGAACAGTTTCTGAGAGCACTTCAGCAGCACACAAATGAAGATTTTCCCTTTAGGCTTTCTGCTACATTTCTCTGTAGTTTCCTGATCCTTTAAAGGGTGTCCACAACAGACAAATGTGCAGTGATTATCTGTAACTATGCCTGGAAAATTAACCCTTGTTCTGTAGGCTAAAAGCTGGTCTAGACAGGAACCATCTCAGTTATTGCACTTTGCATAAACATCAGGTAAACTGTAATGCTGTGGCACTACTATATCCCACAGCTCTACTGCTTCCACACATCAATGGCCAACAGGCTCTGCTTGCCTAACTTTGTACATGGAAAGGAATGGCATGTTTGGCATTCTAAGGTATCTCTCTTTCTAATTTTTGAGAAATGTAACAAGAGCATTTTTCTGAGCATCATGTAGTTGTCTGGATGGAGGCGGGCATACTATCTACCAATACTGAAGCCAGCCTCCTGTGTTTATCCTTTACCTGCCTTTGCTGCGACTTCTCCCCCGGCTAATTTGGGCAAGTTTCGTTGGATGAATGTCTCTGACAATTTCTCTCTGTCTATTTTGCATAAAAAGCCTGCAGAAATAGCTGAGGGCTCATGGGCCTACAACTAGCTGAAGTCTTCAGAGTTCCCTTGACTGAATCTCTTTTTGAAGTCAGAGCTCAGAACTGTCTTGCCACTCACCAGACAAGTTCTTATCAGAGACAGGTTTTAATACAGCTGCTACCTACACTGCAATATGTGTTCCGAAAGGGAAAGAATTATGACACATAAAAATCTTGATGTGATATCTGAAATGATTTATGCAGTTAGCATCTGTTTTCTGCAGTAAAATAAAACTTAATGAATGTGAACAACCTCTCCCAAGATTAAGAGTTTTTTTATCACACATTATAAAGTAAGTCACCCAGAGCATACAGGTTTGTGTCCATCAGTTATATTTTAAAGCAGAACTACTTAAAATTAAAAAAAACTATTCGTTTTACATCAAAATTATTTGAGATAAAAGCAACCATGTCATTATTTATACTGATTTTGAGTTTCTAGTTGTAATTTTTTTGTCCACTTGTGTTCTCAAATGCTTCAGATACGATCACTATGATGATGATGATGGTATCATATACACATACAAACCCTACATATACACATACATACTACATACATACCGTATCTTCAATCCAAGCATTGTAACCAGGAGGACTAAATCCCATTTGGACAATGCTAGCTACCAGCAAACATAACAATACAAAGGGTGAAACATACTTCCACATGTAGTAATAATACTGGCTTGGAGAAAACCCCAGCATATCCTTCAGGTCCTCCATAAATCTGTAAAGGGATTAAAATGTTATTGTTAGTGTAGACACTGAGATTTTGAGCACTATAATCAATACACAGCACCCAACCTGAGGGAAGCAACACACTGGAAAAATGCATATACAGGAGTAGCTGTAGCTCAAATTACCTGACTGTCTGAAAAATAGAGCTTATACTAGTAGTTCAGACCAGACAAACAAAAGGAATCTCTGCACAGTGCAGTGATTTAGTAAGCTGCTTGTTGGACTGTGCTGGAAGATATTTAAACTCACTTTTATTTTAGAAGATCCTGTTTTACATTTTCTTGTATTGTCTACTGGGTTGTCTACCAGCACACCTTACAGATTGTGCAATATTAATTTTGAACCCACACACGTGCTGCAGTCTAAAAAAAACAACTTTATGCATAAGATATGGTTTGCATCATATAAGCTGCTGAAATAAAACTGCCAAGCTATAAAACTGCCTCCTTTCTCCTCAAAATTTTAAGTTAAGACATGAACAAAACTCCTATTTTTGTACTCATGATGGAGTACATGGTTCCAAAGCCAGTAGAAACAGAGAATGATTTTAGAAATAATTCTTCTGGAGTGTGCACAAGCAATGATTGTTTTAACTCCCTTGTGGCCCCACTCCCTTTTGAAATGTGCATCTCCAAAAAGCTCTTATGGAAGGATGTTTTCCAAGCAGTTACACATGTGAAGCTTCTGTAATGTAAACCCTCAGAAAAATACTTTAACTGCACAGCTTGAGGCATTCTATTATTTGTTTACACTGAACTAAAACACATAATTAAAAGGAGCTGAATTTACAAATGGATTGTGTCCTCTATAGGTAGCCTTCTCTTTCTGAGATCTCCAGTTCTCCTACCAGTTGAACATGAATCTGTTATCCTTACTTTTAAAGTAGTCTTCAATAGTCTCCATCCTACTCATCCTCTTCTGAAAGTCTACTTTAGCTCAAGCTTCTTATAGCACTGATTCCAGTGTGGGAGATTTTCCTTCCTAGCTACAGAATTCTCTTTTCTATAGCACCCTTTGGATTCTATGCTGTGGTTTTCTACTATCTGATCAAAGACTTAAAGTCTAGTAAGACATTTACACAAAACTTCATCTAAAGGGAACCCTTGGTACTATCACAGCCAATGACAAACTGAGGCTGTTGATATTGACAGCTTTTGCAAACCAAATTGCTAGGTCCCTGAAGGATATTCTGCAGAAACACACATCAGAAGAAATACTAGGAATACTCCAGAGGGAATACTCGGGTGGTCATTATAAATAAGAAACTTGGCTATTAACTTTTCACTGTATCCTGTCAGAACCCCTTCTGAAAACATGAATTGCCTGCACTGGATTCATAAGCAGTCACTGGAGTCATGAGCAAAGGATTACCATATCTTAGCTATGCCTAAACATCAACTTCCTCACAGGTAAGCTGCTGACTTTTGGCATGTCTACTTCCTTTCACAGTGGAGCTTGGACATTACCAACTTTATAACCAGGTCATCTGTTTTATCTTTTGGTTGCATGTGTAAAATAATCTACGTGGTGTTTTTCTATCTAAATGATCAATTATAGGATTATACATGTGGTCCAAGTTGGAACCAAGTTGGGACTTGCTTATCAAGCAAGCAAGCAGACCAATACTACTTGCATAGACTAGAAACAATGTCTGGAAACATTCATAAAATTACACTTTCTTCTTACAGTTTTGTTTCATTGTGACAAATGATTGGCTGATTACTCAAATCAAACAAGTGAAAAGTCAAATGAAACCCCACCCATTCTATGTTGCACTTTTTCTTCATGCAAAGGAATTTTAATTACTACAACATGTTAGTACAGCATGTTCTGTTTAACCTGTGCGTGGCACAAGTTATTTTTGATATAAACTCTTCTATTCCTTAAGCATGGCATATACTGATCTCACTTGCTGAACACATTCTGGTGATTCTTTAGATATACAATGAACTCAAGGGAAAAAAAAAAAAAAAAAAAAGCGGGATTTATGGTCATTCCTCTTCCCCAACAGGTGACTTTACTTCACTGTCAGCTGTGCTGCTTCCAAGTAAGCTTTGACCCTGCTTTTGCTATCATCTCCTCTCTCACAACTCACGCATAGAAAAATGAATTGCTCTAACAGCCCAAACTAAAGTTAGTTCATAAATTGAAAGTTTTTTATTTTTACTGTCATTAGAGCTTGCTTTGTTTCTTTCGCAGGCTTCCTGCAATACTGCATTGAAATACTCATCCTCATCTGTTGCTTAGACCATGTTTATTTCTGAAATCCTTTTCTTGATGTCTTTCTTGATACAAATTCCCTATACTTTTCTATCTAGCCTCCTTTTGAAATCTCTAATTTTGTCTCTTTTACTACATTCTCCTGTTTCTGGACTTCTTGCAATCATTATTTGGGTGTCCGTACACTGTTCTGATGTAGTGTATCTTGCTCCAAACCTGTTCTTAAGTAACAGACTTTAGATTCTGGACCAGATTGACATGCTTTCTAATTACTTGTATTTCTGTGTATGATGCAAATGCCTCATACAATATAATTAAAATAGTAATAATTATTGTAAAGAATGGTGTTGATATGGACAGGGAGATACACTTCCTTCACTTACTTGTCTATTCCATAAATTCGGATGACTGCAATATTCTCCAAAATTACCACGATAAGCAGGGGTAGCGTAGCTGAGTAGTCATCAAACATTGTCACAAAATAATTTCCAGAGCGCTGCACAAAGATCAGGCCAATAAAAAATGCTACCAAGCAGCAGATGACTGGAATTAAGGACAGAAATGTGAATTATAATTACAACAAAGTTCCACAGACAAGGAGCAACTAACACATTATTTCATAAAAGTAAAAACAATAACTTTTTACTGTTTAGGGGGTCTCAATTATAAGAATACTACTAATCCCACCTCTTTCCTACAAAACGGAGGAGTTATGAAATTAGAATTACTAGAATCACCATATCACAGCAGTCCTGATTAAGAGATTAATCAGCAGGAATTAATCAAGTGACTGTTTCTCACTAAACATAATGTAAATGCAAAGGTAAAATCAACCACTAGGCAAAACATCACATATCATTTTAATTGGTCACCAGCCCACTTTTTGAAATTCAGAAGTAAAAAGAACTTAGAAGTGAAAATATGGAGAAAAAAAAAATAAGAAGACATTTCTATGATTCTAAAAAGACTATGATTCTAAAAAATACAAAGGTTGAATAGACTGCTCCTAAAAGATCATTAATGGCATAAAGTTCTATTAGGATCTGTTTAAATGTATGTGTACATTAAGCAACACTTCCGTCCCTTCTTTAGGGACAACCCAAAATATATTTCTTGAAAGGCTGATCCTGCATAATGGATCTCAGTATCATTTGCTAAATTTGTCAGCAACAGGACTTAATGCTTAAGTAAGTCAAATTTCAATAAATCGTGGAATCAGCTGTAGGCTGACTATCAGTAAAACTGATTCTTACAGTTATAAGAGCTCTTGTTTTTCTCACAGGGAACTTAGGCTAAGGATGCATCTAAGTACTCCAAAATTAGGAGAAATTAATCTGGGTCAAAACATAAAATATCTTTAGGCATTTGAGTTGCTTTCCCTGAACAAAAAGAGTTGCCAAATGTACCAACAATTCTGTAAAAGTTGAATGTTTCTGTCTTGTAAGCACAAAATCTGCAGCTACGGCAGCTATAATCCTTCTTAAATACCACCAGCACTGCATGAAAAATAATCCAGATATTTCATTTTTTTCAGTTACTTAACAAAACGCTATATCAAGTTGTAATCTTCTGAGTACAACTGAGTTTAGCTAAAATCATGCATGCACACCACTTTAAAAATTTACAAGAGAAAGGCAGTTATTGAATGTTTCTTTATCTTAATTATTTTTTTTGTCTAACAGAGTAACAAAGAATTACTGCAAAATGCTCCATTACTCCAGTGTAATGACTATAAATCATGGTACTTGCACACATACTTAAGAAGAACAGCTATTTTCTAATTGTTGCACTGGTTATTCAGCAAGAAGTTAAGACCCAATTAAAAGAAACCAAACAGACCAAAAAGTGCTCAATAACTTAGGAATTCTGAAAAATCAATTGATTTATCTTTTTTAAGAATTTGATTTTTTTACCTATCAAATATTACTTGTTATCTCAGTAAAGTATAGAAAGCAACTGGGAAAAAAGCAGTTGCTCTGCTGCATCAGGGGTTAACTCTTACAAAATGTATTACTATTTCTCTCACAGAGTTTATTTTCTTCATAGAGTTAGACAATATTAAAGCATTTATTTATTTTCCATCCCACCTTTTACAGGCATTGATATGAAAGCTGAATTTGTGCGTAACACAGCAAGCCTCTTGCATCTGTCCTGACGGTTTTCAGAAACCCAGCTTTCACACCTTTGCTGGTGCTTTATATAAAAAAGAGAAATCCCTGCAAGTCAAAGCTACGTGAACATGCTACACCTCAAATGACTTAGGGCATTTAAGTAATAAAAAAACCCCAAACAAATAACTTAGGGCATTTAGGTAATAAAAAAACCCCAAACAAAACAACTGGATGTCTTGTTTAAGACCTTATAAACATTTAACAGGGAAAAAGTATGTTTCTTTAGAGAGTTACTGTACTGATTTTAGCATAATAAAAATTTCATTATAAATTAAGATTTCATCTGGCCTATTCGGGAATAATTAGTAGTAATTTGCAATGTATTTTCACTCTTTCCTTTTCCTCTGCTTTTCCAAAGTGTGACACAGGCTGGAATGGAAAGCATTCTCAAAGAGCCCAAAAGGACTGACCATACAGCAACTTGTAACAGAAATTGAATTAAAATTTAAGTTTTAGGGTGTTTATGCTACTATAGCATTCAGGAAAAGGTTTAAGTGGCAGATATTAATGTGCCTGTGTGTGGAAGTACAGTCTGGAATACAGTGACTTACTGCTCTGTAAACCTTCACATGAAAAAAAATTAATTCATAATGCCAAAAAAAATTTTGCTTACTGCTCCATGGAAAAAAGAAAGTTTGAGTAACTCACCAGTAAGAATTTCTTTCCTGACCTTGAAGGTATCAACAATGGGCGTGATAATGCCTTCAATGGTTCCAAACATACTTCCAAGTCCCAAATTTACTAACATGAGAAAGAACATGACTGACCAGAAGGGAGAAGCAGGGAAGTGGGTCATTGCTTCTGTAAATGCAATAAATGCTAAACCAGTTCCTTGAACTGCCTGTCAGCGAGGAAAACAAAATGATATCATTATTCATGATTTTTTTTTTTTGTTTCTTTGGTAGTGTGACAGACTGACAAGTCTGACTTTGTGTTCACATGGTGTCATTGATTGCCTCTTGAAGGCAGAGTGGGAATTTGCTATCTAATACATAATTCTTCCGATTAATACTATTTACTGAAACATGAGAATTTGTAACTTGATTAGCATTAACACATTTCTTTCATAGAATAACAAACTATGAGGTTTGAAGGTGTCTCATGGATCATTTGGTCCAAAGTTTCTTGGCAAAAGCAGTCTAAACAAGATGGCCCAGCAGCCTGCCCAGCTGAATCTTAAAAATGTCAATGACATGGAAACCACCATTAGTTCAATAGATGACTGTGCTCATCATGAAGAATTTTCCTCTCTTGTCCAATCAGAACTTCTTTCTCTCCTTCACTAATAATCTTGCATGACAGCTACTATATAGGACTACTATAAAATACACTCTGTTTTCTCCAGTAAGCATATAAAGGATTTAATTTCTATAGTTTTGTTTCAAATTTTAACAGTGGCCATTGTATAGAAACTTCAGAAGTCTAAGTCACCAATTTTATATTTTATCTTCAGATACTGGTGCAACTATACAGAACTCAGTGTTTCAATCTGCAATTGCCTCTCTAAAGCTAGAAAACTATAATTTCTGTTACAGATTTGGCTCACTGTAAGATTTCAAAACAGGATGATACTTATTAAACAACTACCTAATAAGTAGATAATAATTTTTCTGTTTTAGTGTAGTAGTATTTATATCTAATAATTGTATCTTTACACTAGAATACCTTTCAGTCTGTGACACTGAATAGGTAACACTTCTGTTCAGTCTTTGGAAAAACCCTCATGCACAGTTCTTCTGAAAAACAGAGCTTAAAAAACTTATCACCTCCTGAGAAGAATAATTATCAAAATATATTGTAAATCAGTGAAGACTATATTAAGATATCAGACCCAAAAGTCCGCAAGTGAGCTGGAATGCAACCATGTTTCTATCCAGGTCTTTACAGGTGCACAGCTCACAGGTACACTGTACTGATACTCTGTGTAGGTACACATCACAGCTTACTTCAGGCTTTCAAACGTTCATCTCTTCCTAATCTCTGTATTCAAGATTAATCTCACCTTGTCAAGTTCATCTTCAATTTGACAAGATTTCAGACCAAGAGAATCAAACTGTTCTTCCTTGACTTTCTGTATAATGTCATAAACTAAATTATAGTCTTCTGCTGTAATGCTTGAGAAATTGATATGATGTGGAATGATAACTTGGCTGAGATTGCCCATTTTCAAAAGTTTTAAAATCTTCTCTGAATTTCTGTAAAACACAACAAAACAGAGAGAGCAAACTCAGTGGTCCATGTTAGTTTATAAATGAAATCAAACATAAAAAGAATTCAAAAAAATAAATGGATATTCATACTGGGTAACACATTTTTCATTTATGATATTGGCTTTGAAGCCCAGAACTGCAAACACCACCAAAGTTGCCAGCACAGAAGTGAAAAAATTGATGAAGGACACGAGTACAGCATCAAAATGGCAGTTGTTGTCTCTCTTGTTGTAGCTTGAAAAGGCAATGACTCCACCAAATCCAAGCCCTAAGGCAAAGAACACCTGAGTAGCAGCTTCTCTCCAGACCTTGGGCTCCAGCATTATTTCAAGCTGTTTGAAATTAGATATAATATATGTCAGCTATAAAATGCATTTCTCTTATATGAAAAAAAAAACAACAGAATAAACACTACATCATAAAAATGCTAATACTCCACTACAACTGTATTTTCCTAATGATAAAATGAAACCTGAATGCAACCCCTGAAGTTGGCAAACTTATGGGCCAGAATTTCTATTTCTTTTATATTATCTAAACATCCAGGAGAAACATGCTATACTTATGTTCCCAACAACGAGACGCTACTGGAGCTATGTAACTGAAATAGCACCTAGTTATACTGAGAAATAACAAAGAACTTTTTTTACAGTACTCTTTTATTTACAGTATATGTACTGACTTCTGTTAGACTTGAGACATTTTATATTGATCAACCCTTTTAATAAATGCAGTGAGTATGATTAAAGTTGCTTTGCTGTTACTTTACAAATGAACAAAAAGAAGGTGAACATGAGATACACACGCTTATATGGAATTCAGTTACATGCAAAAATATGTAAAACAAAACAAAATATATGAGATGAACACTCGCCACCAGAAGCTGTATAGTACATGAGTCAAATCTTTTAACTCAGATGCCTTGAATTTAACCCTATGTTAAATGGTCATATATTTCAGCAGCAACTAAGTCTTTTATCATAAAATGTAACAGTATTGCTCATTCAGATCAACTGCATTGCTCAAAAAAAACCAACAAACTTTGTTACAAAGTTATGAGTCACAATCTATCTCAAATTCTTCTAGATACTGAATCACAAAAAAGAATTAAGTACATGTCAAATTTAAACATCAGATTTGCTCAAGCTGATTCAGGGCCTCCATTAAAGCAAGTGACTTTTATTTTCTTTAAGCCCTAGGTTTAGTCATAAAAGTAAAACTAAAAAGCATCAGCACAGATGCCAGAATTATTAGACTGACTATCTTACTCTGAGGAGAAATAAATCTGCTATTGTTACAACATGTTGAATAAAATGTCTGTTTCCCATGGAGATATAATATTTATTAGATAGGCAGCTGAAAGCTTCTTTATTCACTTATACAGAGCAGAAATACAATAAAATTGGGAAAAGGTGTTTATGAGAATAAACATATTCCTGACTTACAATTCAGATTATAATTACAATGCACAAGTGGCTACTGCACGTAGCTCTAACCGTGTCACTGTCGTGCCAGAGCTTTCCCACCAGAGGGAGCGCAACGAACTCTGTTAACTGTAACAAATCCGTAGCTGGTTCAAACACCAAAACACTTCTCGCTTCCTATAATATATCCTTTGGTACCATCAGAAGTAGTGTGTTTTTGGATATACGTAGCCCAGACTTCCAAAATTAACTCTAGACTGATTGGCTACTAGGTATTGTATGTGAAATTTTGTAGTCTCTGTACTTCAGCTTCATATAATCCCACAGTTTAACTGCAGCAGTTAAGTGGGCTTTTCACATACCTTTCTTTAGGTTTTCAATGAATTTTCTTATTTAGAATTTCTGCTTTGTTTAACAACATGCCAAACAGAGAAATTCTCCTCTTCTGCATTAGTCTTGCACTCTCACACCTTCACCAATGTGTGCCAGTCCTCTCCTGCGCTGGCACAACTGATGGAAATTTCCTGCAATCGTCTGTGCTCAAAATGTGGTCATTTGTTCAGCTAATTGGGCCAAAACGGTGCTTCTCCCTCTCCCATCTATCTACCTGGATAATTTTCAGTCTACATTGGATTAGCATTCCTTTTTAGAGCTTGCATGCCCAAATAAAGTGTTAGCACGGTGGAGTGAATGAAACAGGGGCAAGAGTCTGAATTTCTTCAGGTAGTCTCATATGAACCTACAGTCCAAATTAGTGCTCAAGTACAAAAAAACATTATAATGGAAATATTTTTTAAGGTTTATATTCACATATAATACATGTGACATACAGGCCTCCAATCTTCAAATTTAAACCACAACTTAAATTTTGATACAAAATTGGAAACTGTCAGAAGAAATTAAGAACGCTTTTTCCTTGGTATCATTTAAATGAACAGTTGAAACATTTGTATAATTAAGAATAATGTAAGTGTAAAGTAAACATTTTACTTTACAAAAAAGTATACTTTTTTTAAGTATAACACATGAAGTAGTGAATACTGAAGAGGTGTTGGTATCCAAGGGCAGCTTTTATATTTCTTTTCCCTCAGTATCTAGTGGTACTTCTCCAGCCAAAGAAAGCATTAACACTGTGGCTGAGAAACCAAATTATATCTTATAGAGGTCTGTATTTCACCTTCACTTTAGACTTTCTCTTGTTCGTAGGCATTACATTTCTCCCTTCCTCAGGTTTCTCAAATTTGCCTGAGCAGCTTGCAAGTTTCTGCACAAGCATGTCTCTCTAAGGTGGTGACAGTGAGTGAAGTGGAACATGACTGCATCAATGTGGGAGATGACAAAGGTCATTTTTACAGGATGACAGTTCTCCGGACTCAAAACAGCTGTAATCAAAAGAACTGACAACACCTTGTCATCTGGCATTAGCCACTATGGGCATTGATTTTGACTATCTCATTATTTAGCTTTCATTTTTGAAATAATAGTCCTGTTCTTCTCAACTGTATTGCGTGGACTTTTTGGAAAGCCCATTTCACAACACAAAATGAAGCCCAGACTTATTCATTCCCGAGTATGGCTCTGACTATTCAAACATGCTGTTCCTATAGTATAGATGTAGTTGCAAACATTTGAGATGGGTGTGGGTAGAATTTAGATCTTCAAGCTAAACAGTGATTCATAATACTCCTTATCACCTCCATAGTTAAAAAACCTAAAGCTGTGTAAGGCACACTCCTGGCAAAATTATTGGCAGTGAAAAAAATATGCTTAGAACTGCTGCTATATTGGCATGTCATAAGAAAATTGATAAAGAAAGTTTAGTGGTGAGTACTTACACTACTTCACTATTAAATACAGGTCACCTGTACTTTGGGCTACTATGTAAACACCTTTAAGTTTTTTCTAAAAAGGAGGGAAAAAAAAGCTCTTTTCCAAAAGGGACAAGTTAATTATGCCATGATAAGGCACTGACAACCCAGAACTAGACATTTCAATATTAAAAAATGGCAAATTTCTCTTTTCAGTATTTAGAGCTCTCTAAACCTCCAGAATCCTCTAAACTGCACTCTCAGTTGTTTAGATTTGTAGAGGCGTATAATTCTGAGAGCCCTCACATAAGAGAGGTAACTCTACAGACCTTTGGAACACCTAGAGCCTTTGGACTTTAGGGCTTGGTATTGTGCCACTAAGATAAAAATTTTGCAATTTAAGCAAACAGAAATACAGCCAAATGTTCTATGAAAACAATAAGCTTAAATGAGAGCATTCATAAATGGTCAAATTGCCACTGAAACTTTAATGCCCTGCAAACAGAAATTAAGTACATACCTTAGGGGTGAACATGTGACGAATTCCATCCACTGACCCATTAAGGAGCAGTCCTCTGATCAGAAAGCATAAAAGTACCACATATGGAAAAAGGGAACTAAAATACATGATCTGAAATACAAGAAAGCAAAATAAATGTAACATGACATTTAACATGGACTTTCTTTTAAAAATGTTCATTCGCTACACAGTATCCTTTGGATATAGGACTGAACTGATAATCATATACTCTATGAAATATGCAGAACACTTCCCCTTCCTCTTGTCTCTGCAGAAGAAAGCAAAATCACATGATTGTAAAAGAAATTAAATTCTCTACTGTACAAAAGCAATACAACTGCCTGATGTACTTATCACTAACTGATAAAGAGCATCTGGACTTTCAGGGAAATTCAGTATAATTTCAATGAGATGAAAACAAAGACAGACATAAACTGTTACAGAAATGCTTCTCTTTAAAAAAGCACTTTGACTGGGTATGTCAAAGGTAGGCTGCATGAATAGAAACTAATTTTGCCTTCAGAAGGTAAGGGTACAAGAATCTATAGAAAGTACACAACCAATTAATTCAATCACATGCTTACTGTCAAAACAACACAAAATAATAATTAAATCTGATCTTTCATTACTCATCACTGAAAAGAAAATTTATTCTCTAAAGTTTAGTAAAATGATTTGCTAGTTCTAGGTCACAAATTGCCATGTCAGTGCCAAACTTTTTAATAGCAAAGAATTTTGCTATTGGGACAAATTATTTTTCCTCTGAAAATCCCACTGAGATCAAGAGATCTAACAAATCTTTCACCAGCAAATCCAGCTGGCTGCATGCAAAGGAAAGAAGACAAGGTAACAGTACTCAGATGCAGAGGGATGTTAAATCATTAGTCAAAAGAAACAATCTAGAATCCTGGAAAGCTGCTGTGTTAATGCCAGAAGCACGCATATGTGAATGCACTGCAGTCATACGGTGAGTACACATGGAAACTTATTTCCTTAGACACTCAAAACACAGAGACTTACGCAGCACAATAAAGCTGAGGTACAGTTACATGCAACAACTATGCTGATGAGAAGCAAAATTATTCTTCAGATTTCAACTCCCACTAAATAACACCCATTTCCAATAAAATTGATATATTTTAATTATATTTTAATGCTTAACTACTAAAATTCTTCTGCTTGAGATTATACAAGTGCAGGAGTGAGTCAAAGCACTTAACCTGCTCCTACAGATTCCATGAGAGCAAACAGACAGTTTGGTGAACAGAAATGTCCTGAAATGCTTCAAAATAAAACAATGTCATGCAGTTTACAAACAGTAT
Organism: Onychostruthus taczanowskii; assembly: GCF_017590055.1. Classification (NCBI taxonomy): domain Eukaryota; kingdom Metazoa; phylum Chordata; class Aves; order Passeriformes; family Passeridae; genus Onychostruthus; species Onychostruthus taczanowskii. Next base: position 2,807,853 of record NW_024500461.1, read on the forward strand.
ACTCACTTTTCCTGAAGACTGAATGCCTTTGATCATGGCTAAGCATACCATGACCCAAGCAGCCAGCAAGCAGATAGTCATCTTCCAATTTAAACCTCCACTCTTTGACAGAGAGCTGGAAATATTCAGTGCTTCTCTGTACCAGTAATAAGTGGTTGCAGAACTTTTTTCACACTCTGGTTCCACAACTGTCAAAGAGATGTTAGCAAGTAAAGAAAGGGTTCAGGAGAGATATTTCATAAGTGTTCTATCACTTCTCAATATTTCTAATTGTGCCATCATCATTTATTAAAGTTTAGTTAAACTCACAGAAAAGTCTTAAGACATTGTCTAAAAGAAAAAGTGACTGCTATCAGTGAAAACTTCTGGGAGTATCCTTTAAAATATCCTTTAGGGACACTGTATTCCTCTGCATTATGGTTAAACCTACTTCAAGGCAGAGTAGGTTTAGTTCTCACTTCAAAACTAAACGGCAGGCAGGCTTAGATGAAGACATATATTCCATTTATCACAAACCAAATTACATTATCTACATATGATTCTATGAATTACATACTATGAAAACCATCTCTCTGCATCGAACACAAATGTAAAGATATATGGAAAATGAATCATTGTCTCTGCTTTGATATGATGCTCAAGTAAATAGGGACTTAACTACCATTATAAACAATAAAATACTAACACAATGATACCAAAGTGATAAGAAAAGGAAATAAGTGTTGTATCGTGCTTTTTGTTTTATCAGTAGGTTTATGGTTTGATTTGTGATTTAGTAGTTTTCCTTGGTGCTGGTTTTTCTTTTGTCTCCACCCTTTTCCCAGAAATGTCGTCAGCTAGTTCCTAGTTTCTATTTCTCCAGACTTTACCCATTTCCTAAAACTGTTTTTCTTCCTTGGAAGTTTATTGGTTCGCTCATGTTATTCCCCGCCTGGGTTTTTACTCCCAACTCTCCTGATTTGTTGGAAGTTGGGTCTGCCCCTGCCTTTCCCCTGAGATATAAGTCTTTGTTGGCCCCTTCAACGGGGCCCAGGAAGAAAGAGGGGAAGAAACACCATCAAATAAAGTTTCCCTGGGACCCGAATGCGCTGCCTGTGTTTTATACTGCGCCGAAACAACTGACAACTGGGATTCAAGGAGCTCCAGGGGGAAAACTGCCGCCCCCCACTCTCAACATCAGCTAGGCGGGGAAAGAGAAGCAGCAGAAATAAGTGGTTCCTACACAGATATATTTAATGAAAGTTGCTATGTATATTCCAGAAGTGATTCTTTGGATCATACTGTAATTCTGTTATAGTCATGTTACCAAACAGTTTAAGAAACTGTGTGTATCTAGATACGTAACACATAAATAGAAAAAATTCTTCAAAGAAAATATTTACTTAAATTCTTTATAAATTATTTATACCTGACAATCAACCATACATGTAAGCATGTCCTGAGGCAGGATAATTAATGGAAAAAAAGGGGAAAATATACTCTTTTTAACCTAACCTAACACAGATGACAGATCTTCACTGAAATAACCTAATAATGGTAAGATGTTATCAAATATAATAGTTTTCTTTTTTTAAGCTTAGTTCAGATGGCCTCTGCTCAAGTTAGGCTGACACAAGAGTACATAAACAACCACTGCTGCTCAATTAATGAACAGTAGCTTGTGGAATACAATCAGTTTGTGTGTCAACATTCACGAGTACTATTTCTGAATAATAACTGAAGCAAGCAACTCTGAAAAGACACTACAAAAAGGTACAACTTTTCAAACATCCCTGGTTGTTCTTTATTCAAGTTTTAAATAAACCAACAAAAGATAATTAAAGAAAATTTAGGATCTGAAAAAAAAAAGGAAAAGAAGAAAGAATTCATATTTCAATAGCCATAATATTACAAAATATGTACTGTTATAAGATAAGCAAACCCAAGGGATAAGGAACTTTTCATGCTGCTACAGAATATGTCTGTAAGAGATCATATCATTACAGCAAAACTCAAAGGAGTGATTATCTCATTTCTATTAATTTACATAGAAAATAGTGCTCTTATAGGACACTTAAGAACACACAAATAGAACACCTTTGCACACAAATATCTTCTTGAATTTTAGTTTTTCTCCTTTTTGTTTGAAAACCTCAAATTTTATATACTTTATATGATTTTTAAGAACCTTATGTTAACACAGACTTACAGGTATGAGATGCATTTTTAACTAAAGGACATTGGTCCCACGGTAATGGATGCTGAAAAGACTGGGAAAAGTAAAACAGGCTCCATCCAATAATGACATTGTAGTATAGGGCCACAAAGAAGCATACCTAGTAAGAAGGAAAAAACAAAAACAACCAAAAAGTTACATTTATGAAGCAAATAAAAAAATGCCTGCTGAATTTCTACATATTTCTGTACATCATTCAATGAACCTGATTAAATAAATTTTGTTTTATTCAACTAAATCAGAAGAAGGGAAGGACTTGTCCCCTTAAAGTACCGGACATTTTGTAAATTTTCACTTTTCTCCATATTTATTTATTTATTTCACACCTACAGGCATTTTTCCTCCAGAAGGCTACTCTGTTCCACAATTTCAAAAGAATCACAAAATACAAATTGACTGACTTAACAGACACATATATGCCAACAGTTTAAATGGATCAATTCAAGTTCTAAGATCTTCAAAAACACTGTAAACTGACCTTGATGCCCAGCTACAAATCAATGGCCTTTCCCTGCAGCAAAACAAGAAGTCTAAATCATAACATCTGAAAGCAAATGACACAGTGTAAAAAAACTTACTACACAGCTTGCAAATCCAATTCCTCCAAGTTTGGGGCTGATATAATTCCACACACCAATACTCCCTCGACGGATCTTCTGCCCAACAGCAAGCTCCAAGAAAAAAAGTGGAATCCCTATTATCAGTAGCAAGACTAAGTATGGCACAAGGTAGGCACCTAATGAGGGGAACAAAGAATAAATCAGAGTAAATGGAAGAAGGGTCAGAACTTGACAGAACAAACGTGAACATTTCTAATAGCTTCAAATTTGAATTAGTGTCCTTCATTGCAAAGCTTTTTTGATTACAAGCAAGAATAATTTGAGCTGAACCTCAGTCATAAGTCTTGTAAGATATCAAAAACCCAAAGACACCTAATTTATAAAGCACGTTAACAACGTTTGAGGCAAGCCTTACTGCATGTGAGGTATTACTGAAATGAGTTATTTGTTTGAAATTTCAGACATTCAATCAAACTTTTTAGAAATACAGAATCATTAGGAGCTAAATCAACATTTCTTAGGAAACCTTACTGCTTGACTCGTAACAGAGCAGCAAGACTGAATATAAAGGAAATATAGAAAACACTCTGTACACAACATTCTGAGTGAGCTTCAATCTTAAGTAGTTTCAGAAGATATCTCTTGATTTCTCCATTTCTCAGCTGCTCAAAAAAGGGGATTTCACATTGTACATAATAATGATGCTACCCAACTAAGCAAGAAAACTGTATCAGCCTGTTGCCACAAGGCTCCAGACAGAAAACAGGAACATGAGGTGGAAGCAAAATGGAGTATTGCAGCTCTGTATCTTGCAGTACTCACCAACTCTCTTCTTCAAGTCATATTTGGAAATGCAACAGTAACACCTTTACATAAACATATATATTAAAAGCAATTCCTCTGTTTTAAGGTCTTATTCCCAGGAACTGATCACACACAATTCTAACTTAAGGATGCCTCTCCATTACTTCAGGAAGTCTGATTGCAAGCAAATATAACCATACCTTAAGCACACTGACAAGTTCCAAGCCTAACTTCCTCCTTGGTGCTGTGGAGTATTTAGTACCAGAGCTAACAAAACATGCAGGCATCAGCATAAGCAACGTGGCACCTGACTTTGTGAGGCTCTTCCACTGCAATATAGACCATTGTGCTGGACAACTAACTGAAAGGCCTTAGAACTTCTGTTTGAAATTATTATAAGGCTAAGGGAAAACCTTTGAGAGATGCAGACTGCAGCGTGTTGAAGAAAGCTACAAAGCAAAGATCTAAAGACCTGAAAAGCTAAGATTCAGAGCTGCTAACTTGTAAAATCAATGTCTTCATCCTGTGATGAAAGAGAAGCTGAGCAAAGTTCAGAAACCTATTTGGCACTTATCCTCAACTCCAGCTAAGTGCTACTTCAAGTTCCCTCATGCAAGGTCAACTTTCTAGGGCTTTTTTAGGAATCTATCAAAATGCACTGGCATTTTCATACCCTTAGTGGGCAATTTATCTCATGCAGTACAGTTTATGCTAGAAAAGCTAAACTTTCCTAGGCTGTCCAGGAGGTCTCATTTGTTCTGGAAGCATTCATTCCTGTTTAGGTCCACTTGCTATTTTGCTCCTCATGAAGTACACACCAATTGGACAGCCCCTTCCATTACAAAGATCTTATAAAGATATTAACCATGTAACTGCAGTCTTGAGTTCAAGAGTAGGGGGGAAAAAAAGAAGAAATAAAATCTGACAAAAATGGGAGCCTCAACACAAGATGTTGACCACCTGGAATGAGTCCAGAGGCACCAAGTTAGTCACAGGACTGCAAAACAGACCTGGAAAAGTTGGTTATTCACTCTGGAGAAGAGAAGGTTCTGGAGAGACTTATAGAACATTATAGCAGTACTAAAGGGGACCTACAAGAGAGCTAGAGACCTTTAATAAGGGCTTGTAGTAACAGGATATGGGGGAATGGACTTTAGATGAAGGAGGGTAGATTTAGACTAGATATTAGGAAGACATTCTTTATTTTAAGGTTGATTAGGCACTGGAACAGGTTGCCCAGGTAGGTTTTGAACTCCCCATCCCAGAACTGTTCAAGGCCCAACTGGATGAGGTTTTCAGTAACCTGGTCTAGTGGAAGGTTCCTTGCCTATGGCAGGGCAGCTTGAACTAGATGATCTTTAAGGTCCCTTCCAAAACAAACCATTCTACAATTCTATGAAAAACCACTGTTGCACCAGACAAAGAGTATTAGTCTCATGTACCTCACCGTCTATAGGCTATGTTACCAATGAAGTAGCTCCATGATAATATGCTATGCAATGGTATTATCTGACAGTGTCTACTGAAGCATTGTTTTTACTGAGGTAGCAGCTACATTCCTGTTCAGTACTTTGGTGTCTCTTGCAGTTCATCTTCTATGTGCACATAATGGAAAGAATGCAAAGGACTTACTTGCTATTAAGAAAAGAGACAGAAAAAAATAAATGTGAGGAAAACTGAGGAACAGAGCAACAACCACATTCAAAAATGAGGTGGACTATCTGTCTTAAAAACATATAACACAGAAACCATTAAATACCCCTGTTTGACTCTGAAAATTTCAGCAACACAGAATTTACATTGCAAGTGAGAAGCTTTGGCATCACTGTCTTTAAAAAACCTGCTCATACAAATCAATGAAAGCCAACAGTACATAGGTGTTATATCATATAATGCTACTGTCAATGATACCTTAGATCTTAATTAGACAGATGTGCCATAGTTGAGCAGAGACAAACCTATACAGCTCAAAAAAAATTGGGGCCTAGTGACTTACCCTGTATCCCACTGGATGACTGTACTAGAGCAGGAACTGAACCCAGCTCTTCAGTGTCCCAGTCCACAACCTTAATCACAAGGCTGCAAAGTTAAGCACATGTTTAAAGACTGGGCTGATGTGGGTGTTTTATGGTGCAGTATCAATGTAAATTCTAAGATTTATCAGTTAGACTCTACTAAATGAGTTCAATAAATGTGGTGTTAAATCCACATTACATTAGACATGACAACTCTGTAATTCAGTGGGTAGCCAGACAGCAGATTTCACCTCTACACTGCCAGGTTTGTGCAAAGCACCTGAAGTGCTGGTTCTTCTGATTATTCAAACCTCCTGAGCTTCCTTCCGATCTTGTTCTTGTCACCAAAACAGATATAATAATGGAAAGTTGTGCATGTGTCAGTTTCAGCACGATAGAGCTGCATTATACAACTGTATCACAGCTGCAAAGGGCTGCTGTGCCCCATAGTCAACAGGAAACCACAGCATCTCTAGGCAAGTATTTTGTTGAAGTCTTCCCTTGAAGTTAAACGTACTTCAAAGACCTCTAAGACATCCTAACTTCATCCTAAATAGAATCGCTATGGAAACATTTCAGCGTATCTCTTGCCTGTGCATGAAAACATAGGACTTTGTAGTCACAATACTGGATAAGGACCATTCTAATTTGAATTTGGATAACAAATTGGCCTTGAACAAGATCATACAATCAGTTGTTAGCTACACCTATCAGCTAAGCTGCCTTCTGAATGTTACAATTCTGTGTAGTTCAGGATCCTCAGGTCTCCTTTCTAGACTTACAAAATTATTCAACTGTGAAGTCACTCTTTTTTGCCTGTTTTGGTCTTAAACATTGGCTTTCATATTAAAAAAACTCATTTCAATAAGAAAAAAAACACCTCACCCTTCTTTACTAGAATGAATGACAAAGATATAAGATATTTCATGAAGATTTCAGGATTGTTAAAACTGTGCACTGCTTTGATTTCCTTATTATTTTATTAAACCAAGTACCAGAGTGGGATATCTGGTAAACTGTCTTTCTTGAGATCACCATAAGGACTGCATTTGGCAATATTATTGACAGAAGTGGAATAATGACATTGGTTTTGATTTAAGCTCTTAAAAATGCTCAAAAAATTAAATTATTATATAATTAAATAAAATAATTATTCATTAGTGATTAAAGAGTTGGAAAATACTTTCAAAAGCAGTAACACAAAGGAACATAACCATTACCACCTTGATAATACAGATGAATTTTCTTCTAGCAATTCTTGCTGTAACCTGAAAAATGTATTAACTTTCTATATTTGTTTCAGCTGCTGCTGTGCTAGATTTTAATTAAGTGTCTGGTGTCTCATTTAATTCTTATTCAATCAAGGTAAAGTTTACTACTGTCTTGAAGAGTGATCCCACCTCTTATTGTTTATTAGACACTAACAGAATGCAAGCAAGAAGCTGACATTCTGATGAGGATAAGCTGATTTTCAATGTCAAATGCTTAAATTTTTGAAGTTATGGCAAGTGAGCAACAAAGCACTATAAATTAACAGTATACTAAGCTTCAGCAAGTAAAATTATTTACCACTACAAAATGGAAACTACTTTTGTCAGGAAAATTCTGATAAATGGTTTTATGTTTTATCTGTACGTTTTAATCTGTATCCTGATAGGGTAGTCTTCCTGTCACTAGTTTCAGTATGTTCAGGTGTGCCTGTTTATAAACTGTGCTTAAAGGGTGAATATCATTTTAGCCAAATAGCCTCAATGAAGAATTACACTTGCAAAATACAAACAAGACATTTTCAGTACACTAAAGTACAACTAAATTTTGAGTCTAATAATACTGAACTCAAAAAATTATACTGTAGCCATCAGTGAACTCAAGGCACTGAATATAAATTACTGATCCAAAACGACATAATAAAGCCTCTGAATCCATACTCGAGTTTTGGAGTACAAGGGAATATTTGCTTTGCTCCCAATTTTTCTTGTATTAGAGAGATGATATTGTTTGCTTCTAAGAACACTGTGGAGGAAAAAGTACAACTGTCGTGCTTTTTCATTGGACCACAAAACTTTAATGTCAATCTGTTGGTGTTTCAGTAAAAAATTCAGACTAATTAACTGTAAAAACTCACAATGTGACTCTTACCTAGGTCGATCTTTTCAAAACATAATGACAGCATCATGTGCTACAATTTTTCCTATTTTGCTTACAGCTTTTATCTATAATTGTTTAGTTCTTTTTCCATCACAGAGATATTAAAAAATACTTACCTTAAAAAAAAAATCAGAAAAATTAAGTTAATGCTCACAAAAATGCAACACAAAATCTTTGGACATGTAGTACCTTGGAGACTTCTCCGTTTTCTTCAAAGTTAACACTTAGTCATTTTAGCAAAATAGCTAATTTATTTTGCTTTTGTTACTTCTAATTATGTAACAGCATCATTATACTTCTGCTAATCCTAAAGGGAAATGACAACCAAACAGAATAAACTTTAAATATTTTCTCTATTTGAAAATAGTGAAAGGTGTGCAATCTGTCCTCCAGATGACAGGAGCAGCAGGAAATTATAAATCTAGTTTGTCACTATTTATGAGCATCTTGGCAAGACTGGGCCGACCTGAGCAGCTCATTTTTAAGGCTATCAAACACAGGAAGCTGAGGCAGCTCTGAACCTATGTTATGCTTACAGATGTAATGAAATTGTTATATAGGAACTGTGCTTATCTGAACAAAACACACATTCACCTTCATGGAGTAAAGGAAGAATAAACAAATCCTACAGTGTAAAAATGAAATTGAGCACACTCAGCTCAAGCACAAATTGTCTTTATCAAGAATCAAGGATGAAACAGCTTTTTTAATCAGTTAGTCTGCAAAGAGTAGAAGAGGTGCCCTAAATGCCAGATGGAGTCTGGGCATTGTCTGCTAGGGGTAAGAAGGGTGAGGTGGTGAGGACAGAAAGATCCATAGTCAGTTCTCAAAACTTCACTAAACATCTTCAGCCTCTGTTTCACAGAGCCTAAAAGTCCTTTGTGCCCTCCCTCTCAAAGTCAAGAAAACCAGCACCCTGGAGTGCTCTTAGCTGCTCCCAGACTCTTTTTTCTACTCCATACATTCAGCATTACAGCCACATCCCCAGTGTGGACCCAAGTATATCCCAGCTGTATACCAGCCTTTTCTCTCACTTCTTCCAACAAACATTTTTCTGGGAATAAGACAAGTGTGAAAGTCAGCAAAGAGCTACCTAGTCTAGTTGTAACTTAGTTAGCTATAAAAAATACCAGGTATTACTCTATACATTTATGAGCTGCTATGAATTAAAGCAATGGGAATAAGTATTAAATAATCACAAGAAATAAATTGAAGGAAGTTGGTTTGGTAAAACAGACCAGACCCAGAAACAGAGATTGCAAACATATCTACAGACATCCAAATTCTCACTGCAGTGTAGTGCTACTCAAGTTACTTGTAAAGATGGTATCACAGGTATCTCATTGAAGCAGTAGAGAGCTCTGAAGTTAGCAGTGTCATTATACCATAGACCACAGCCATAAACAACCTAAATCTCTACTGAAAACAGGGTGGGAAACATACAATTTTTTTCCACAAAATTAATGAATAACATTTGGGCTAACCTTGCTGTATCTTATCTATGTTTATTTTGCTGTTCTTCTCACAGAAGTTTAAAAAAAAGATAAAAATTCGATTTCACAGTTAGGATTTGCCTTTTCTTTTACTGGTGACTTTAGTGTTGTTGAAGGCTGTGAAGGAAACTAATGAGTAACTATGGTTTTTACTTCTTTTTGGTTTAAATTGGAACTGGATCTATTGGTTTACTACTTTTTAAATATAATTCCCACCCCTCACATGGTATTTTCCAGATATAAGTTCCTTAAACACAGGGAAGAAAATGAAGGTCTACACTGAAAGTAGAGACTAGGAAAGTTTACCTTATACCAAGAGACTTTAACAGGTATTTACAGTAAAGCTCTATCAGCAGAAGACTACAGAACAGTTCTGATATACTGATATTCACATGGGTTACATAAAACTCCCTCTAATTTTGCCTAGAAAACTTACTTGAAATAGTATGTGTAGCAGAAAACAGAACCTCATACAAAATATGTGTAGGTTTTCTTACCATGTGCTTGCAGTTTTCATTCCCTCCCCCTATTCTTCTATGCCCTTGTGACAATTATCTGTCCATCTGCACACACATACAGGCACCAATGTACTTTACATATTTCCAAGTTTTGTGTCACCTTCTCCATCTTGCATTATGATTAACTCGAAAACCAAGCAAGCTTCAGCTCTAATTCCTTTTCTCTGTTGCTCAGAAGGCTGCCATTTGCTAAAATGGTGCAAAATTATTGTTAAAAGCCAAATACACGCTTGTCTCAGCATGTGCAGAAAACATTGTATCTCCACAGACTATGCTATGCATCCGATTTCCTGCAATCACAGCACAGGAGAAAACACTTAACTACAATCTTAAGTGACACCATAGTTACTTTTTCAAATTTCATTAATAAAGTGTCATAATCCTTGAAGATTGGCTGGTTTACTGTTTTAGTGGGTTTGGGGTTGTTTTTTCTGAAATGTGAAATTATTAACTAATTTATATTTGACCAGAATTAAAGCAAGTGGCTTGCAAAATTCCTAACTACATTAGACACAGACTTTCAAAGGGACACAACTACACAAAATAAAGTGCTGTAGTCCATTGTCCCTGAGACTACGTTTTGACACCATAGTTTAAATCAATCATTTAATGACTTTCTCTCCAGAATAAGAGAAGAAAAGAAACGTAAATGATAGCAAAAAAAAAAAAAAGTAACTAGATATAAAAGAATTTAACTTTATCCTGAAGATAGAATATTTAAAACAATAAACTTAATTTTTAGTACTTGAATTGAGAGAAAACAAATAAAGAATTACACTTTTATCATATTCTAAGCTCATTTCTATACTCCTCAATTACATCAGTTGTAACATTCAGCTTTTAAAAAAGCAGCAGGCGTAGAATGCTATTCTTCATTTTCTGTACACATTCACTTTCTGTATCATAAAAAGTGACAGGTTTTGAATTCAGCTTAGTAATTAGCCGCAATAGCGTGTGCATTAATGTGGTATATTTGGGTATGGTATAGCATTGGATGAAGTACTAATCCTGCATACATAGAGGAAGGAAAGTTTCCAGCCTCATACTTCAAAGTGGATTGACCACGGATGGTCAACTAATAAACAGCTTGCTGTCATTGTTACAAGTGAAAGGTACCTTGTTATTCACGAAAATAGTAAACTGTCTAACAGCACAAAAACAGATGCAGTCCCTTAATGGAATGATTTAAATTATTTATCATCAGTAAAAAAACCCAAAAAAACAAACCCAAAATCCCTACTTTTTCCCTCCCAGAGTATTCTGAAGTTCTTGCCAGAAGTAAATCATGATCAAATGGCCAAGAGTTAAAAGCAATCAGAAAGTAAAGGTATGAAACTTAGTATCACTAAATACTAAAAGATCAAATGCTGCTTTGGTGTTTAAAAGTGGATGTAATTTTTATGCCTTGATTTATTGTCAAATTACTACAAAGGACACTTAAGCACCAAGTCCTAAACAATGCAACCTTCCATAATTATGTGTTATGGGCAGCCACTGGTTTGAGCAGTAGCTAAGGTTGTATCAAGAGCTTTCTACCCTAAAATGAGGAAATGGCATCTTGGAAGAATCTGCTACTTTAACAAATGCATCTTTCTAAATAAAGAGAATGTGGGTTTTTCTTGGTAGGCTCTGGCAAAACTTAAAAGAAAAACCTGATGTGTTGGAGCAGGTTTGACTGTGGCTCTCTGCTAACTTTGAAATATGAAATGTTAGCATCATCATCTAGGTACAATGAGCTGTATCACAAAACTTACCTCCACCATTCTTCTGACACAGATAGGGGAATCGCCACACATTCCCCAATCCCACAGAAAATCCAACTTGTGCCAGAATATACTGGAGTTTGCTGTTCCAAGCGGGTCTCTCATCTTCTACATCTGAGCCTTCTTCAACATCTACATCTTTTTCTTCTGGATCATCAACCATAAGTTCACTCTTCTTGAAGGCATCATCTGAAGAGTCCTCATTAGAGAGCAGGTCCTTAACTGACTCAATGACCTCATCATCTAGATCTCTTTTCACTACCTTGCTGTTCTTAGGCATTTGTAAATTGAAACAAAAGCAAGGAGATGACGTTCAGGTGAAACAGATGCACACTGAAGTAGATTCTCCCTCTGCTTGGGAAAAAATACTGAACAAAAAGACTGAAGATGGTGCCTGATGGGTCCAAGAGTAAGGACTTGTGTTTCTGAACACTTGCTCTACTGAGAGTATCTGTGGAAAAAGAAATTAAGAAGGATATTATATTATTATGCAGAAGAAACTGAATTTTGAAATTGTGTGCTTTGTTTTACCCATTTTTGCATATCTCAATGATTTGGCAAGAAAACAAGAAGGGAATTTAAGCCACTTTCAAATTATAGGGAATAAGTCCACCACTACTTGGTCTAAAATATTTTGCAAAATACATTTTGTTCACTTGTTAAGGGTTTTGTTTTGGTTTAGTTCTTAAGCACTGACAGGCTAACTGCTCATACTTTGATATCACAACAAGATTCTTCTTATTAGGCATAAAAGGGTACGTACGCACTTTACATAAAATGTAGGAACCCAAATCCCTTACTTCCTGACTTAATAGCTTTACTTGAATTTATTAAAAGTATATTTTAACCAAAGTAAATTAAGTTTTTCAGACCATTTCAGAAAGTCATACAGCAATTAAAATTTTGATAGAGAGGATGCACCTAGTAGTTCAAAAGCAATGGTGACTTATTTTCTTGTTACTCTTCATCCTGGAATATATAATCACAGTCATAATCTGAAAAGAGAGATGCTCATCTCTTATAAGTCTGATGCTTTAGATATTTTTAATTATTTCCTGTTTCTAAGAAACTATCTGAAATATTTGAAATGCCAAATCCATTTTAAAAGCCTACTGTTTCAAATGTGTATGTACAGAAACAAAAATGCCTGCATTTGAATACGTGTTTTTCTTAAATACAGTCATTTAAAGACAGACAGACTTGCGTGCAGCTGCCATACAAAAGGTAACTATAAGATTTTGGGGAGGAATGTATTTCAATAAATTCTTCACTAATCACATGGGATAAAACTAGTGTGTGCAAAGCCATCTGCACAATTAATAGTCTTAAAAGGGATTTAGATTATGTGCTAAGCTTCATGAAAGTTCCAAAGAAGGCTTCTGTAAGGCATACACAAGTTTAATCAAGAACTGCTAACTGATGAGAATCAGAAATTACTACAAAAAACATGAGACCTTACAGCTTTTGCTTACAGACTTGCTGCAACATCTATCTGGTCCATAGTAGAAAACTGCATCATGTCCTGACAAAATCCCATGCAGTGGAGAACTGCAAGGTACTGTTCACACAGTCACTGAGAGGTCAAGCACCTCGCGGCTGCTTCTGTGCCAGACCCAAAGGAAAGATGTTGAGCCTCTGGAACCCAGCCCACAGCTTATCAAGATGAGACTTCACAGCACCAGAAATAAAACCTCTGCCATCAGAAGTCCTATTGGTGATAGGATGCCTCCTAGCCAACAGGACAATTACTTTTTCCAATAATTTCCAAGGATTTGGAAGTTGAAGTTCACTCCAGCTGCCCACTGAACTCAGTTGTAACCACTTTTCACTGATTCCCTAGACTCCGGTCACTGTCTTCTCACTTTCCCTTCTGTTACTGCCTCCTCTCAGCAACTCTAGCTCTGGCAGTCAGCCCAATTTTTTTTAAGCATAGTAGAACCTACTTGGCTTGCGATCTGCTTGATGTTCACTACTGTCACTGAAGGGTTCAGGGTCGTATAAACCTTCCTTCTAACATGCAGTGGGACTAGCACCAGGCTTTGCTTTGACTGATATCAGTTCTTCCAAAAAAAAAAAAATTCAGTGTATGAGCTATACAGAGAACAGCAGAATAAGGAAAAAGTTTTTTACACAAGAAAGAAATCCTAATACTCTATCCTGCATATCTGGGCTAAATGAATGTCTGTGTGGGCCTCTTTTCATCTGTTCTGTCTTTTGCATTGCAGTCTTCAAAGGACTACACACTCTTCTAGCTCATACATGATTCAGTGGCTCTTAGTTCTGACTGAGAACTGGTAGAACCAAAATGCAAACTTAATACATTAAGGTGAAGCATTTAAGCAGTCCTAATGGAGCTTTGGGACTATAAGCCACAGCATCTGGTACTTCAAATATTACTTTTTGTCACATTTCAAACTTTTTTTTCCCCTTTGTTCTGCTGATGCAAATTAGAAAGCAGCTTCTCAGTTCCAGTAATTAGCAGTAAGTTCAGGGATTACACTAAAATGAAACAGCTGCACATGTGCAACAACATCAGTATTTGTCTCTTAAGTCTGAAATCCTTCTCTAACTGTAATAACAAAAAGAGATTTTCAGTCAAAAAGACATAAGCCATCCATCAGTATTTACTGAAATGTTTTAAAAGGTCATACCTGTTTTAATTATTTTACATAGAGTAACTTGCAGAGCAGCAATATGATTTATCTGGAGCTCTCACAGATGAGTCAATTCCAACAAAAATTGCATCACTCTGTCCTGTCATGCACTAAACATTGCACTGCTACACTTCAGAATAAACTGGGATTGATACTTCTAGCACAGTACCATAATAATTTCCCTTTCATTAACCTTCCATGAAACATGTTATGCACAGAAATATCACTGTGTAGACTGCAACATTTGCAGGGCTTGAGAAAATGGGGGAGGCATGCTCAGCAGGCTGGTGCATGGCTCTAACAGGACTGCTTTCCTAACTCAATATATTATGGCTAGCCAGACTGCACCAAGGATGGAGGACAGTCCTCCCAGACACAACAGAAAGCTAAAGGCACTCTCCTACTGTCAGATTTAACAACTTTTCTCTGTATTAAAGGAGCTGGTACTAAAGCAATTAAGACGTCCTTTCTCAAGAGATACTACCCTCAGGTAGAAATGTTTGAAGTGTGAAGCCAGCAGGTTTGTGCAAGGAGTCTACTGCTCCGTGCTCAGCACTCCCAGAATGCAGTCAGTGAAGCCACTCTTTGATCCAGAACAAACCTGCACAGAAGACTAATAAACTACTCAGCTTGAGCCAGCTATAGATATGAATGCTCCTGTGTGAAGTCTGAACAGGGAGAAAGAGTTACTCACCAGCACTGATTAGCTAAACACAAACCACTGAACAGGCTTTCTTTTTCCTCATCAGAGAAAGAACTTGAGCACTTCACCATATAAAATGCTATTCTATGTTCCCACATCATTTGGATGTAGTCTGGTATTGAAGTTCATCAGCATTAAATTAGGAAATATCACATCAAATTCTGTTAAATATCTTCAGTTAGTTCCAGTACTTGCTACATTCTACACTAACGTGAAAGAAATACAGAACTATGTGATGAGACAGGTAATTTTGTAAATCCTTAGTAAAATGGGGATTTGTTATGTATATTTTTAAATTATACTTCGGAGAAACGATCATTATATTAGGACTCCAAGTCCTAAATCTTGTCAGGTATTTTAAAAGATTACTATATTACCAGTACCTTGGATTAAAAGTAAAATGCCCAAAATATAATTTAGTCTTATTAAAGCTGTTTGTTTGTAGGTTGTATTTTTTTTTTCTGTCTTGAATTTGATCAACTGATTAAGTTCTCAGCATCTCATCCTTTTCATGACTCAAATTATGTAACCTGTCAGATGAAAACACTGAAGGGAAATTTTTATTACCACATTTATTGGAGAACACAATATTTTTCTGGACTTTTCGGTGACTGAAATGAGCAAATAAGAACGATTTTCCTTTTTTTATGTAAAATTCCATTTATAAAGAAATCTAAAATTACTCTTAAACTGACATGACAAGCATCTGTATCGTTTGATGGAATTTAACAGAATGGAAATTGATGCACAGTACATGGTTCAGTTAAAGGAACATTTAGAAAATTATTCTGCCATCGAAATAATGGCAATCAATAATCTGAGTTGGCATAAACACACTTTTGCAAAAAACCTTACTAAAACAAATATATGAGCTAGATTTTAATTATGTCTTACTAGCATTGTCCTTGATAGGCTAGTATCTATTTCTTTCACAAACAAAAGTCTTTTCTGACTTTTTTGATATCAAGCAAACTGCAGACCCCAACTTTCTCAGAACACAGCAGGAATTTTGTTTTTTCTTTTTTCATGGAAAAAGAATCAACTGAATGCATCAGCATGCAGAAGTAAAGTAACCTGCTTAGACCTCCACACCACTAGCACATGAAGCAGTAATAATCCCTTGCAACAAGGAATTCAGACCCAAATTAGCTCCCTGGGAGATCCACGCTCACTATAGAACTTTTCCTTCAGCTTCAGGCCTGTATTCAGAAATGCTGGCACAGACAGATAAGACTTGCAACGCCTCCACTGACCAAACCTGCAAGCATTTGCAGTAAGACCCAAAGGAACTTCATTAGTCAAAGCACCAAAAGACACACTGAAAAACATCACTGCATATCCTTTTCTCACAATCTTTTTTGCAAGGAATGCCTAGTAAGGGACTTGTCCTGGTTCTGTTCAGCACTGCTGCTCCTCTTCACCACTACACTGGCAATGAATCTTATGTCAGGCTCCTTCTGGCACATCTCTATTAGACAGATCTGCATGCCAATCAACACTAGAAGAACACTGTACTTCTGCTTCTCTCAGCTGTGTAATACCAATAAACAATTAAAGTTACAAGGCTGGAGATTTTCCCAACATGTACAGAAAAAAGAGGCACAAAAAAGCCTCTTCACTCATGGATTTGAAAGTATAATGAGTACAGCTGCCCCATGTTCTTGGAAATTCAGCACGAACCTCTGTAAAAACCCATTTGTAAGGCAATTTCATGTTTAAAACATCCCACAATACTATTGCAACAACTGATATAACTGGGTATTAACGAACTTCTAGCAGTGTTTTTCCAACATAAATTACAACACAATAATTCTTACATCGCGTTTCTTCTTAAAACCAGAACTTCCCTCTGAAAAGGAAAGCCAAAAATATTATTTTTCTAACACAGTGCACTTTTTTATTTTATAATCTTATTTTTACTTCTGATGGAAACACAGCAATTTGACAAAACTCTTTACTTTTCATTTTTAATGTTTTACAAATAATCCTCAACACCTTTTTTGGTTCAATGTTTGCCACTGAAGGGATTAAAGTGATCAACATTCAGTTCTTCAGAGCACTGCATTCTTCCCTGAGGAAGCAGTTACATACCAACATGCTGCTGTGAGGGTGGCAAAATACAATAAAAAGCTGCAGCCAGTTCACATCACTATAATCTCAGTTTTGAAAGTAGATTATGCCAGTGTGGTGTACCAGTCCAGTCCCAAAAGCTTGTGTTATATGTTCCTGTTCACCAAGTCTTCCCTTTGACTCCCAATGAAGAAACTAGCACGGTTAAGCAGAGGACATGGAACTAAAAGTCAGGATTGTCACCATGACACATGTTCATAAAAGATTTTTTATTGATATTCATGCCAAATGCTTCAGTCTGTATGAAATCACTGGAGAAGGATCATATGCAAAAGTGCAGAAGACCAACCTTTTTCACCAAAAAGAAATGTACAAAATGCATCTCAAATATGAGTCGACAAGCTGGGAAGAAAAAGCATGATGGAAATACAATGACAAGCAATGCAGAAAATGAAAACTGAAGTTTTAGGAGCAATGGTTGGCTGTAAGTCTGCAAAAAAGAAATCTGTGCAGACAGGACATGGGGAATACCTAGTGACCATCACATCTGAGTGAAAAAGAGAGGAAGAAGACTGCAGGAGCAAACCAGGTTTCATGGAACTACTGTGACTGTGAAGAAAGGCTATCGCTGGGGGAATCTGTGTACAGATAATTATTTCAGGAAAAGTTACACTGTGTTATAGTACTCATTGCACAGACTGAATTACTGCTGCAATGCAGCATTGTGTTCTTTGGCGGAAATGGGAATACACACCATAACCCTTTTGCCTAGTCAAGCCCATCTCTATCTATAAACTGAAGCAACCATTATGCTGTTCTTCAGCATGAAATACATGATCTAGCATTTTTCCCTACCTAGTTTAATACAGCCTGTCAGTAAGATATGGATTCAATAGGTGTTTCACTCAATTGCAATTAAAGATAATTATATTCTATACAATTATACTTGTATTAGCATGTCTCAGAAAACATCACTGAAGAATGTAAAGAAATCTGTTACACATTCATGACACTGTAAAAAATTAAGAGATCTGTGGGCTATGGGAGACTTAAATGCATTAGAAAAAACCTTTTTATTCTGGTGTCTACAATAGAATCATTTATACTACAGCAAAACTATTTAAAAATGCCAGACTGAATTCACCTACGTGCTGCAGATACAGGTAGTTATAGTCTTCAGTGACTCTGCATGTTTCATACTGCTGGGAAATTTGTTCTCCATTCCTACAAAATTTTGTTCATGGTTTTATCCTACAACAAAACCCTGCACAAACTCAAATGCAAAAAAAATTCTGATCCAGGTTAGTCTCCTTAAATTTCAGTTACAGGAGAATTCTTCCTACTATTATAGAACAAACACAATAAATTGACAAAAACAGCAAAGTTTCTTTTTCAGGATTGTTCATTATCAATAGACTTGATCTTAACAGCTTGTACGACTACTGCCAAATCCTTGGCCCAACAGAAACATCTAGAGACAGAACGTTACAACCCAGATAGAGCTCTTAAACATCAGGTTTTCTTTTCACTGCACGTAATCTCTAAAGAATTAATTTACCTTCTCGCTTCTGCACAGGTTTTTCAGTATTTTCTTCTCACAAATCAACCTCACTAAAATACTTCAGAGACTTACAGGATAAGCTAACTGCAACCTCCTATTCAAAGGGAGAAAGTATATCAGTAATTCAGCAGTCTTTTCTTATATGTACTTCATTGAAGGAACAAATTCAGTGGTTACCACTCCTTCAAGTGAAGCAATCTCAGCAATTATGAAGAAACTCTACCCCTGGTTGGTCAAACTCAAAAGGTGCAACTACTGGCAACTTGAAACAAAATCTCCATATTCATAGCTCACCATAAGAGATAAGAGAACCATGAGTTTATTGTACAATTTTATCACACTTCTCAGAAGTGAGAGGTTGTAAAAGTATATTTAATATTTCAACAAAGTTACTTAAGTTGCAAAATCAATTACTGAAAATTAGATATTACCAGATACATAGTTGCCCCGAGACCCCTAATTCTCTGATCTCTGTGCTTTAGAATGGATCAATAAGTAAATAAAAGTGTCCTTGGGAACAATTTATGCAATTACTTCTTCCTCCTTTTTATAAACAAGCAAAAAGCCAAACTGAACATATGGGTTAGCAAAAATCTTACTTCTCATCACATGTGATTACTTGATTTCATTACACGAATCATGCTTTCAAGTTATATTACAATAAATGTCTATGTCTTTAGAAAGAAAATTATTAATACCAATTCCACTACAGAAAATCAAACACTGTAAATGTCCTATTACAGTTTTCATCCCTTCTCCATTTTGGCTTAAGGAGAGCTGAATTATTAATATTGCAGTACACATTTCTGACACTTGAAATGAAAAACTATCATTTGCCTGCAGCAAGAAACTCTTTCCCCAAAGTGGGAAATAGACTACTGGAACAACAGAGGCACTGCTGTCCACAGCATCACACAAACTTTTTCTTTGCTTTCTCCCATACAAACCAGGAATCCCCCTAACCTTAGGAGTGAAGGATAAGAATGCAGAGCTCTGTTCCAGTGTAGGCTTATGGGAAGCTCAGTCCAGTTACTGCCATTGCCTAATGCAAGCGTTCTGGCAGTTACCACTGCATTTTCACACCATTTTGTACAGTTTCACCAGGATTTGTTCTTCCAGCTCTTCAGTTAAATAGCATTTGGCTGTCATTTGTCAATGATCCTTTTGTTTTTCCTACATTATTTCAATATATTTCCTGAGTAATAGCAAGGCCACTTTGAATCAATTTTCAAGAACAAATGGAGTTGCCCAAGCAGCCACCTGCTGATATATCGAAGTTATTCCACAACTGAGAATTCAAAGATCTCTAAAGACATGTGTAAAAGCTGCTACCACTGCATGTTGATCTATTAAAATTTGGGACTGAAAACTTCTTCCACAATCAACAGGCATTTTTGTCTTTTAATTAAGAACATTACTAATGGTGATGAGTGAAATGGTCAAAACAATGGAAAATATTTGGGAAAACAGGTAAAAATGTATTTAATGTTGTGTACACTTCTGGTACACTAGTCTAGAGAATTTCAAAAAAAAACAATCTTCCCAGAAAGATGCTACCACAAACACTTCAAGTAGTAATTCCATACCACTTGAGCAGTGACTACTCCTTAACAATGTCATCTAAATCAAAAGGAATAGCTGTAATGAGCAGAATGTGTTTCTGAATAATTTTTAAATTTTTTCTGACTAATTCAGCATTTTAAAAGTTTTGTGCATATGGGTTTTTGCAATATGGAAAAAAGACAACTGTAAGAACAAGACATGAAAGGTCAAAAGGAATCACATTTTGCTGTAAAACTAGCTTCAAGATGCCTTGGCAGTTTCACATACTCAGTTTTCTGTACTGGTGACACATCTGAACAGCTATGTGAATGGCTTGGTTTTTCATGCAAAAATCAAAAACCAATGGGATTTTTTGTTCCTGACTCTGAAGTGCAGAGCTGAGCCCAAAGGTGTGAGATACAAAGTTGTGTTTTGTGTCAGGTACATACAGGTAGTGTGTGTACTTGTGACTGATTTGTGTGGAAACTGATCATGGAACAATTAAAAGATGAATTCTAAAAAATAACTGCGGGAGCAAAGCATGGAAAAAGGCCTTGGAACTTATCCTTTGTTTGCAAATAAGTTTTATAGCGTCTGAATTAAAGCTTTAAGGATGTTGCTGCTGGACAGGAACTTTCTGCACGTAGCTAACATTTAAACAGCTTTGCAATAATAACCTTTTGAAATATAATTTTAGAATATTGCTTGTAATAAGGAGCTTTAAAAATATAGGTTTAGAATATATGTAAAGGAAATATGCTTATCTCAACACCTTAGCAAAACAGTAAAAAGCAGCTTGAGAAAGGAAGTTGAACATCAACTCAAGGATTGATAGCTTCGACCAAGGGAAGCTGGACATCACCGTCATGAGATTTATAGTCTTTGCAAGTAAAAGGTGGACACACATCTGAGTCTGGACCACACCAGCTGGAAGACCTCTTTCTTTTTTGGTAAGTCGAACCCCACCATCTGGGGATACTCCTTTCTGGGGTACATCCTGAGAAAAACTAACTCACAATAGTGTATAGAATTGTGATGTAAAAATTGGGAATAGAAACTGCTGGGAATCGAAACTGCTGAGAAAGCTGTGTGTACCCCTATAAATACCTGTAAGCCTCAACCATCGGTGTGCAGTTGGAGGGAAAACTTCCCCCACTGTACCCAGCGCTGTTTTGCTCATACTTTACCATATTAATTAATAAATTGATTGTTGCTTGAATATTGGCCTAGTCAAGCTTCTTATTTATAACAAAGGGAGTTCCCTATATGCACTGCATGCAGGCTGCAAGTCTATGACTATCTTAATATGGGGTGTGGGTCAATAAAACACTTGTATATTAGCCAAAATTAAATTAAGAAATCTTTACGAAGTATTTTTCATAGTTTCATTTCTAATGTGAGGCAGACAATCAGAAATATACTGCTAAATAGAAAGAAACTGATTATGTTGTCATCGCTTTTTAATCAAATGAAGAAAGCTGGCTGCACAATACATCCAGCATACATTTATATGACATCAGATAACAAAATCTTTACTTCATTTACACTTTTTCATTGTAGGGGGGAAATTGGGTCCATATCCGATCATATGCCACAGTGACACACAGATGATAACATACTATTTAGAAATTATTACGCTTATCTTAGTAAACAACACTACATCAGTGAGCTTGCTATGTAGCAGTAGCACACTGAAAATAAAATAGTTGATGATAATGTGGTTTTTAACAAGTAAAACAACGTACAATTTACTTAAATAGATGAAATCCCATCACAACTCTCACGTGTGCCAGGTCAGTGTGACTGTGCAGACATATTACAATCATCTCATTTACTTCCACAACAAAAGCAGAGCCTTGCGAAGCAATTCCAGTTTGCTCTAACATTAGCAAAATGAGAACAAAACCAGGCACTACGGGAATAGAAAATTAGAAGAATTAATAAGCAAATCGAAGAGAAAAAGAATCACTAGGAGAACACTGTGGGTACGAATCTACCCTGTGGACACGTCGTGGTACACGGCGGGCTACAACCATCAAAATCCCACACAGAAAACAAATCCAAGAGGCACAAAGGTTGGGAGAAGGTCCTCATTACCATACCCACCCAAACATGGCTGACACCGGGGCGCACCAGCCCCCGGCCGCGGGTTTGCCCCCGCCTTGGCGGGGCGAGAGCCGCGAGCGGCGCGGCGCCGGGAGGCGCCGGGAGGCGCCGGGAGGCACCGTGCGGCCCCGCCGGGCGACGCCCACGCTCCGCAGCAACAATGCAGCGCCCGGGCCCGGCCCTCGCCCCGGGGCGCGCCCGCCCGCGGCACACGTGGGGATGGAGCCCGCAGGCCGCTCCCGGTGGTACCCGGCTCCCTCCGCGGCCGGCTCGCCCTGCTCTCCCCGAGCCCGGGCTCGTCCGTGCAGCGAGGCACATCACCGCGGTGCTCCCGGGGAGGACAGCCCGCGCCCCCGCTCCTCCCGGAACACGCGCTACACATACATCTGAGATTTTTTACGCAACACACGGGAGATGAATGAAATTTCTGTCACTCGGAAAAATAGTTAAGTTCCTCGCCCTTGCCAATAGCAATAATAATAACAACGCTGATTAAAACAGCCCCGTACATCCTTTTAACTTACCGCCCAGCTAAAACACATGGGCGGCTTCTAACCCGCGCTCGCTATTGTTTCCCGAGGGGCCGGCTCTCTCCCTGCCAGCGAGAGGCTGGCACCAGGGCGAAAGCCCCGGGTGGGCTGGGGGGACCCCCGAGCCGCAGGAAGGCGGACGTCGGGCGGAAAGGAACCCCCCACACATCCTGCCCCTTCTCGCCCGGCGACACGCGCGAGGCGGCCACGCTCCCCCGCGGCCCCAGCCGCATGGCAGGGATGGGAGAGCGCGGGCCGCCCCGCGCACCCACGCGCCGTGCCCTGCCGTGCCTTACCTCCGCCCGCCGGGCGCCAGCTGCGAACAGGGGGGGCCGGGTGCCCCCGCGGGCGAGGATGGCGAGCGGGGCCGTGCGGGCGCGGGGCTCAGCGGCGGGCTGGTGGTAGCAGCCACATGTGCCCAACCCTCACTGCGGCGGCGTTTAAAGACAGACATAAAAGCGGCGGGGGGAGAGGAAAGGGGAGGGCAGCGCAGGGCCGGGGAGCCGCACCTCCTGACGCAGAGAGGAGCGCCCCCCCCCCCCCC